>NW_007726208.1:993481-1000712 GCF_000696425.1 Galeopterus variegatus | reverse complement strand
GTCCGGGCGCGACACTGAGGGTTGCGATCCATTGCCAGTCACGAAAAAAGACAAAAAGTTAAAAAAAAAAAAAAAAAAAAAAGATGAACTCAGGAGGTAAGGGTAGGGGCAGATTGTAAAAAGCCTCATAGGCCATTTTAAGGACTTTGACTTTTATTCAGAGTGAGAAGGGAAGGCATTGGAAGGTTTTGAACAGAGGGCTGATCGTAATCAGATGTTTCAAAATAATCAGCTGGCTGCTGTGTTAAGAAGAGAATGGGGTGCACAAGCAAGGAAACTGGTTTATAGGAAATTGGAATCATCCAGGAGGGAGATGATATGGTAGCAGAAAAGTTGGATAGAAGTGATTGGATAATGGACATGTTTTGAAGATGCAGCCAGCAGAACTTCCTGATTGATTGAATATAGAGTGTAGTGAAGGAAAAAGTCAAAAATGACTTCAAAGTTTTTGGCTCAAGAAAGTAGAGGTATAGAATTACCGTTTACTAAGATGGAAGACTGTTGGAACTGCGTTTTAAGGGGGGAAAGCAGGAGTTTGATTTTGGGTATATTAGATGTTCACCTGGAGTTGTTAAATAAATAAATAAATTGGAATCTGGAATTCTAGAGAGAAGTCTGGATAGTGCTATAAATTTGGGTTCATGAACTTGGAAAGGTTAAAGCTGTGAGACTAGATGAGATTATTAAGGAGGGGAGCATACATAGGAAAGATAAGAAGTTCAAGGACAAAGAGAGCATGCCTGGGGTTCCTAGGCAAGGAACTGAGGGCCGCAGACTCTCTGCCTGGAAGCAGGCAAGAGAGCATGCCCAGGGATCCTTGGCAAGGAGCTGAGGGCTATAGCCTCCTCTGCCTGGAAGCAGGCAAGAGAGCATGCCCAGGATCCTTGGCAAGGAGCTGAGGGTTGTAGACCCCTCTGCCTGGAAGCAAGCAAGAGAGCATGCCTGGGGTCCTAGGCAAGAAGCCAAGGGCTGCACCCCCCATCCAAAAGCAGGTAAGAGAGCACACTGAAAGCACCACTTCTGCGGGGGTGGCCCACTACAACCACCGTCACAAACACAGATGCTGAAAAAGTGGCTCAATGCCACAGCAGTAGCCACAGCCACTGCAGGTGGTCCGTTGGACAGTTGACTGCATTGACCCAAGGAGAGTCACCAAGCAGAGACTGGAAAGAGAACATCTCTCTCTTCAAAGACTTTTTCCTCCAGCTTCTACTATGCCAGAGTCATAGAAGAAGCAATAGTAATAGAAAAAGCAGACTTTTTCCTCCAGCTTCTATTACTCCAGAGTAATAGAAGAAGCAATTGCCTTACCACATGACCAGACATCAGTATAGAGGTACTAGAAATATGAAAACCCAAGAAAATATGCTACCACCAAAAGAATACAGTGATTCTCAAATACCAGAATCTATAGAGCAGGAAACCCTTGAAATGAATGAAAAGGAATTCCGAGCAACAATCTTAAGAAAACTCACTGAGATACAAGAAGACTTAGTTAGACAACATAATGAAATGGGGGGGGGGGGGGAAATCCAGGATATGAAGGAGGAAATTCACAAAGAAATTAATACCTTAAAAAAGAATGTAGCAGTACTCATCAAACTGAAAGGTTCATTCAATGAAATAAAAAACACAACCAATAGCTTAAGCAGCAGGCTAGAACAAGCAGAAAAAAGAATTTCTAATCTTGAAGATAGTCTTTTTGAAATAACCCAGGTGGACCAAAAAAAAAGGAAAAAAGACTTTTAAGAAATTAGAAAATCTAAGAGAGCTAGCAAACAACTGTAAGTGCACAGACATTGGAGTCATGGGTGTTCCAAAAGCGGAGGAGAAAAGAAAAGGCATTGGAAACCTATTCAATGAAACAATAACAGAAAACTTCCCAGGTGTATGGAGAGACATTGATTTTCAGATCCAGGAGGTTCAAAGATCCCCAAACAGATTCAACCCAAAAAGGTCCCCTCTAAGACACATTATAGCCAAACTGGCAAAGCTCAAAGACAAAGAGAATCAGTCTTAAAGGAAGCACAAGAAAAGTGTCATGTCACCTATAAGGAAGCCCCTATCAGACTAACATCAGACTTCTCAACAGAAACTCTGCAGTCCAGAAGAAAATGGGATGATATATTCAAAATACTGAAAGAAAAAAATTGCCAGCCAAGAAACTGTACCCAGCAAGGCTGTCCTTTAGAAATGGAGTAATTGTGTATTTTCCAGACAAACAAAAGCTGTGGGAGTTCACCACCACACAAACAGTCCTACAAGAAATCCTCAAGGAAGTCCTGCATCTGGAATCTGAAAAACGATAATCACTACCACGAATACACAAGAAATAACAAAACCCACTGGTAGAACAAAAATGCAGCAAGAAAGAGAAAGATACTAAATCTTACCACCACAAAAAGCAATAGTGACAATGTAATAGCCCCTACTTTATTTCTGTTTTTGGTAATTTTGGGCTTTTCCCTTTTTTCTTGGTCAGTTAGATAAAGGTTTGCAAATTTTGTTGATCTTTTTAAAGAATCAACTTTTGGTTTTATTGATTTTCTATTTTTTAATTCCCTATTTCACATTTTTCTGTTGTAATCATTGTTATTCCCAGATAATATTTGCTTTTGGTTTAGTTTGTTTTCTTTTTCTATTTTCTTAAGGTAGAAGTTTACATTACTGATTTGAGATTTTTATTATTTTTAATATAGATGTTTACAAGTATAAATTTTCCTCTAAGTACCTATGAGCCCTGCATCCTATAAATTTTGATATGTTGCGCTTCAATCTTTATCTCAAAGTACTCCTTAATTTCTCCATGATTTTTTTTTTTTTTTGCCTATTTATTTAGGAGAGTGTTGTTTTATTTCCACACATTTGTGAGTTTTCTAAATTTTCTTCTGTTATTGTGGTCAGAGAACATATTTTCTATGATCTTAGTCTTTTAAAAAAAAAAGGAAAAATTTAAACAAAATCTGCCTTTAAAAAAAAAGATCGTTATAAGGTTTAAGTCTGTCTTCCTGTTATTTGTTCTATCTGTGCTTTGTTACTTTCTCTTTCTTTGCCTTCTTTGGAGTATTTTTATTATTCAATTTTTGTTGACTTTTTTCTTTTTCTTTTTTAATTTTAGTGGTTGCTTTGTTCTTTTAGTTGTTGCTTTGGGATCTATAGCATAAAACTTTAACTTTCCACAGTCTACTTTTAAGTGACAGTATACCAATTCATGAATAGTATAAAACTCTGAAAATTTGTTCTATTACTTCTCTCAGCCTTTATGCTATTGTTGTAGTGTATTTTATTTTACTTATATATGTTGTAAACCCTATAGTATATCATTATTTTAGTTATTAAAAAAATGTAGAAGGCAAAAGACAAATAAATTGTTAATTTACTTATTAATAATTGATTTAATTTAATCTAGGTGTATGGATTTTGAAAATGCATAATGTCATGTATCCATTGTAACAGTATCAGAATAGTTTCATTGCTCTAAAAAGTCCCTTTATTCTACCTGTTGGTACCTTACCTTCTCTCAACCATGGCAACCACCGATCTTTTTTGCTGTCTCTATAGCCTTGTCCAGAATGTAAAATAGTTGGAATCATACAGTATACAGTCTTTTTAGATTGGATTCTTGCACTTAGCAATATGCATATAAGATTCCTCCATGTCTTTTCATGGCTTNTAATAGAACTATTGTTGTAGTGTATTTTATTTTATGCTATTGTTGTAATGTATTTTATTTTACTTATATATGTTGTATATATGTATTTTACTTATATATGCTATTGTTGTAGTGTATTTTATTTTACTTATATATGTTGTATATATGTATTTTACTTATATATGCTATTGTTGTAGTGTATTTTATTTTACTTATATATGTTGTAAACCCTATAGTATATCATTATTTTAGTTATTAAAAAAATGTAGAAGGCAAAAGACAAATAAATTGTTAATTTACTTATTAATAATTGATTTAATTTAATCTAGGTGTATGGATTTTGAAAATGCATAATGTCATGTATCCATTATAACAGTATCAGAATAGTTTCATTGCTCTAAAAAGTCCCTTTATTCTACCTGTTGGTACCTTACCTTCTCTCAACCATGGCAACCACCGATCTTTTTTGCTGTCTCTATAGCCTTGTCCAGAATGTAAAATAGTTGGAATCATACAGTATACAGTCTTTTTAGATTGGATTCTTGCACTTAGCAATATGCATATAAGATTCCTCCATGTCTTTTCATGGCTTGATAGTTCTATTTTTATAAATTATTGAATAATATTCCATTCAATGATTGTGGACATACCACAGTTTGTTAATCCGTTCACCTATTGAAGGACATCTTGGTTGCTTCCAAGTTTTGGCAATTATGAATAAAGCTGAGATAAACGTTAAAAAAAAAAGAGTTCAAGGACTGAGAGTTCAGAGGCACTCCAGTGTTAAGAGATTAAAGAGGTGAGAAGGAACCATTACAGGAGACCTGAGAGGAGTGGCTAATGAGGTAGGAGAAAAACCATAAGAGTGTAATGTTCTGGAATCCAAGTGTAGGAAGTGTTTCAAAGAGGAAGGAGTGATCAGATATGTTAAATGCTGCTTATAGATGAAGAGGAAGTATTATCAATTGGGTTTAGCCGAGTGTAAGTTATTGATGACCTTGACATGAGCATTTTTGTTGGTGTGGTGGAGGTAAAGGCCTGACTGAAGTGGATTTAAGAGAGAATGAGAGGTGAGGAATTGGAAGTAGTGAATATACACATCTATGCTGGTTAGAATTAGAGAGGGAAAGTTTTTGATGCAGGAACCAGAGCAAAGAATTGGTAGAGAGATTTTCTTGCATAGAAAAGATGAGATGGAGTCTTCTATGCAAGAAAAACTTGTATAGTCTTTTCTATGACGAGGAGAGGGGCTTTAGATGGTAGTATGTCCGATTTCTCCATAGTAAGAGAAAGCCAGGCAGAGTATATGTGTACAGATGCGCATAGGTTGTAGTTGGGGAGTTTGTGGAAAGTCTTCTTGGATTACTTGTGTATTTTTCAGTGAAATAGGAAGTTAAATTATCAATGAAAATTCAGGTTGGAGAAAATGATAGAGGGTGAAGAAAGAAAAGATATGAAATAATTATTTAGCAGAATGGGAGTGTGTGAAGCAGGGAAATGTAGTGTGATTGTTGGGCAGTATTAAAGGCTTAGTTGGGGTAAGTGGTCATGAGTTCAGAGTGAGTCCAGGCCCTATGGCTGTGTGTTTTTTCATAGACTTACTCAACTGTGTGGGTGCAGGTCTGTACTAGGCAGAGAGTTAGCTTTAACTAGCTTTGGGTGTTGCCATGAGTACTCTGATGCAAGCAAGGGCAAGGAAGTGATTACAATAACAGGCCATGGAATTTAATAAGCTGGGGAAAGAGAAGTGAGGACATGAAATAGTGAGAGACAATGAAAGGTATTAGGAACAGTGGAGGTCCTGGTGGGATTTAACAATTGGAGGTGTTGGCTGGGGTACTAGAGAGAATGCGTTGGTGGTCAGTAGAATGTTTGAAATTTAAATGAAGGAGGGATTACAGATAATGGGTAATGCCAGTGTTTAGGGTATGATCACGGGATGGAATGGGTGTGGTGGAGTGGAGGGCAAGGTCACTGCAGGACAAGAGGTCAAGGAACTGAGGAGCTAGGGTGTTGGAGTGCTTATTTTTATATGGATATTAAATCAGTAAGAATTTTTATGACAATTAGAAGTATTGGAAAGAATGACGGTGAGCCTGAAGTTAAATCTTCAAGGAACGAGGAAGAGTGATTTAGAGACTGGTAGATGACTTCAACAAGGAGGGGTAGTGCATGGTACAACCTGATGATGTGAGATTGAATATTTGGGGTTTTTAGAGAGAGAGTGAAGGAATAATCTGAAACTGGCCATGAGGAACAAGGTCCAATTTCCAGGTCCAGTGGTGGGAGAGGAGTTTAGGAGAGAAAATAAGAGGGCTTATATTTCCATTTGAAAGGGCTATTGGGGAACAGTGTCTTCAGGGAAAAAACAGGCTTTAATAAACATAAAAGGTAAATAGAACATTTAAGAAAATTATGTTAAGGCACAGAAAGAGAATTACAACAAGTCCTCACTCGTAAATTGGGGCTAAAAAAAAAGAAAGAAGGGAGGAAGGGAGAGAGGAAGGAATGGAGTAATGAATCACAGTAATACATTGAACTTTCAGAAGGAGAGAACAAACTGGTTACTAGAGGTGGGAAATGGGGAGGGGGGCTAGCAAGAAATTGGTTAATGGTCACAAAAGATATTATGTTTTGTAATGATGAATATGCTAATTATCCTGATTTGATCATCTCATATTGTACACAAGTATTGATAATCAACTTGGTATCCTGCAAATATGTATAATCAATTATGTTTTAATTAAAAAGAAAAAAAGGAGAACTGGAAAATAAAGAACATTTTGCTGATGACTGACTTTGAGATCCAGAAGCACAGGAATTGGGGTGAATGGGAGATAGGGACAGAAGAGGGGAATAGAGTCTGATAGTTCTGATTTTTTGTGAGAACTGTTAAAAACAGAGATAAGGGGGCTGGCCCGGTGGCGCACTGGAGAGTGCGCCGCTTGGGAGCACGGCGGCGCTCCCGCTGAGGGTTCGGATCCCATGTGGAGACCGGTTCCCACTCACTGGCTGAGCACGGTGCGGGCCCAACACCGAGGGTTGCGATCCCGTTGCCGGTCCCGGTACGGGCGCAACACTGAGGGTTGCGATCCCATTACCGGTCAGTAAAAAGGAAAAAAAAACAGAGATAAGGGTATAATGAAGTTAGTCCTTACAGTTTTTAACATGGATTGTAGTGAGACTGAGTGTTGAGGGGGAGGGAAGGTTAAGGTCCTGCAAGGAACACTCACAATCTGAGGCCTCCACTTCATTCTTGCTGCTGGTGTCAGGGAGGCCAAGGGAGAGATGGAGGGGCAGTCTTACTTCCCCAGAGCACTTGGATTTCTGATGCCCTTTTTTCTTTCTTTTTCTTTTTTTCTTTTTCTTAAATGACCAATAAGGGGATCTTAACCCTTGACTTGGCATTGTCAGCACCAAACTCTCCCAAGTGAGCCATGGGCCAGTCCTCTGATGCCCTTTCTGCTAATGGAGGCTGGGGGCTGAGGAAATGGGTGGTCTTGTCTGGAGCACAAGGAGCTGAATAAATAATCCATTATGTGAGGTAGATTTTATCCTCTCCATTTTACACATAAAGAA
>NW_007726208.1:990771-992891 GCF_000696425.1 Galeopterus variegatus | reverse complement strand
AACTGTGACTTAGAGAGAGAGATCATCCTGCCCATGGTCACATGGTTACTGAGTAGTGGGGTGAAACAAAATGAAGCAGTCTTAAACAGTAATGTAGATGAGAAGTCGAGAAGTAGTACAATTCTGTGAGATAAGATCAGATTGTCATTGGACCTTTATCTTCATTTACTTTCAGATCCTACAATATCACTTGGATTCATATTCTGTATGGGGGATTAAATGGCCAATCCAGTCTTCTCATGGGGAATACATTCTTTGTTTTTTGTTGTCTAAAAACTTAAAAAACAAATTTATGGGATATGAGCCTAAAGGTAGTGACTACTCAACACATTTCTAAATCCAATTCAGCTTTATCTTCTCCAGGGAATATTCTCTGATTGGTCTGAACTGAACTTCACCTTCATACAGTGAGTTTATATAATATTGGGGTGTACTTGTGTTAAGTATGCTCAATAAAGGCAGCAACCCTGTCATATTTATCTTTATATCTCTAGGAGTTCCTGCAACAGTAGTATTTTGCATATTGTAGGTACTCAAAATTATATTGGTTAAATTAAACTGGGATGAGATAATCTAAGTTAAATTAAATTAAACTGAGATGGGATAACCAAAATAATACACTAATGAAGGGAGGTAAGAATTTATAGAATCAGAATTGAGAAAAGACCTTTTTTTTTGAACAGTCAGGTCATTAGTAATTAGAGAAAGAGCTGTTTTAGGGGATCAATTGATAGAGGCCGATGCCAGATAGCAAGGGATTAAGTAGTGAGCGGGTGCTGAGAAGATGGAGGCAGTGAGGATAGACAGTTTGCAGAGATGTGGAAGGTGGCCGAACTCTAAGTGGAATATGGTCTGCAGATTTGGGAAGAGACTTGTGAAGGAAAACCATATGTGGTGTTTGAAAGAAAAATGAGTGTGATGTCAGAAATGCAAGTACCAAAATTACTCCGAGTCATGTGTTTCCATTTTTCATCTTGGCAGAAAAGTACTTCAAATGAATCAGACCACTGAAGCTAATAACCAGCTCCAGTGTGCTGAGGTCACAAGGTTAGAATAAGTGTGCGAATCATGGAATAAGAAGCCTTGTAAATATAATCCTGTTGGGCACTGGCAAAGGTGATGTCCTGGAGTCAGTCGAGTTTATATTCCTCTGTTCCCATTTAATCTGCTTAAATTATTTGTTTAGAGAGAGAAGTTACTAAGTCAACTGTATATGTATTATTAGGCTGTCTTTCACCCCTGAATTATTGCAGGTATATTTTGAAATATGACATTTGAAGTAGAATCACTAACTAAATTAAAATATTTTTCCAATGTATTTTAAAAGATGAGTATAGATGTCGGTAAGATTATTTAGGGTAAACAATGAAAATATTTAAAGAAATTGTGGCTTATATTTCTTGATAGGATGTCATTTCTATTTATCTATAAACAAGAGTGTTGAATTTACCCAATAATAGCCCAGAGCTCCTGAAATAAATGTAGGTATTGGATTTAGTTTCCTTTTGACTCTATTATACATAAATATTCTCTGAAAGACTTTGTTGTAAGAAAGCCATGTTGGAATAATTCTATTTAGTCTGTGTATCTTGATATTCAAGACTAAGGCTGTGATTACATAATTTAAATATTTAAAAGGAAAATATTTCAAATATAAATCTATTTTAGTGCATGCACATGTGTGTATGTGGAAACTTTTTAATTTAATTTTTCAGTATTCATCTAGATATTGTGTAGATATTATAAAAGGTAGAATACTCATTTCAGAAGCCCTGGACCACATTAGAACTGAAAAGGCTCATCTAGGCCAAGGTTCTTAACCTTTAAGTTTCTGACATTGTAAGCAATTCAGGGAATAGCTTTCATGAGATTTTCAAAGAGGTATATGACCACTAAAAAGTTAAGAACCACTAACATAGTCTAATCGGTATTTTTTACAGAGACTGAAACAGTAGTAGGGAGAGGGAATTAAGTGACTAGGTCAAGGATACTGCCATTTGCTAGACAGGACTAAAGTTCTGGTTTCTCACTTCCCAACTATTACTCCTTTAATCATCATAGTGGATATAACATAGTCAAAGTTATTTCCCATCAGTTATTTAAAGTTTGTCATTCTCTTA
>NW_007726208.1:988825-989437 GCF_000696425.1 Galeopterus variegatus | reverse complement strand
ACTTAAGAATCTCAAAGAAGTCCAGTGTAGTTGGATTGGGACAGACAAGGGGAGAGAGAGATGCCCAAGGGGAAGCTGGAGGAGGAGACAGGAATCAGATCATGTAGCAACTTTGGGGTATGGTAAGATATTGATCTTCATCCTAAGAGCAGTGTGGAGCCATTGAAAGATTTTAAGCAAGGGAATGACATGAGTTCTTTCCACATTTTAGCTCTTACAAATAATACTGCTGTGAACATTCATGTACAGTCATGTGTTTTTTGTGTGGACATATGTTTTTATTTCTGTTAGGTATATATTTAGGAGTAAAGTTGCTGGGTCATATAGTACCCATGTTTCATCTTTTAAAGAACTGCTGTACTGTTTTCCAAAGTGGCCGTGCCATTTTACATTCCCACCAACAGTGATGAGTGTTCCAGTTACTCCATATTTGTGTCAACACTTGCTATTTTCTGTTCTTTTTTTTTATTATAGCTGCTATAGTGGGTGTGAAGTGGTATCTCATTGTGTGCCCCTTGTCTTTTACTAGCCAGGATTTTAAGCCTGGCATTTAAGATTCACCAGATTACTTTTTCAGCCTTTTATCTGTTTCGTTTGAATGAATTGATTATT
>NW_007726208.1:983128-988338 GCF_000696425.1 Galeopterus variegatus | reverse complement strand
TAAACATAAGTTTAACTGAAATGCAGAGTTTTTGAAATGAATAGATTCATTGGAAAGAATCAGTAAGAATAGCTTAGGACTGGTTTCTTATGGAAAGTGAACCTTCAACAAGTTTTAGGTGGCAAAACCCACAGTTGGTCAGAAGGGAAGAACATTTGGAGACTAAAGTAAAAGACATTCAAAGTAGAAAGTGAGTGGATTCTCAGGGCGAG
Organism: Galeopterus variegatus; assembly: GCF_000696425.1. Taxonomy (NCBI): domain Eukaryota; kingdom Metazoa; phylum Chordata; class Mammalia; order Dermoptera; family Cynocephalidae; genus Galeopterus; species Galeopterus variegatus. The sequence continues at coordinate 988,126 of NW_007726208.1, read as the reverse complement.
TGTGGTAAGGGACAATTATATCCAGCTGGAGAGAAATGTAAGCTTGCTCTAGAATTAGGTATATGGTGGATCATTAGCAGATTTACTTGACGCTCTGAAAGCTATGATTATGAGATTTAATTTGATTCAGAGGCAGTTGGAAACCAGTATAAGCATCTTTATCATAATGAATACAAGTGCTAAGGAATTGTTGGAGTGATGCTTGAAAAACCGTATTGTGGATTTGAATGTAATGTACAAGGAAGAGCTGAGACTGACATCCTTGACTGAATCCAGGTATGAACTGACATTGGCTGTACTCAGCTAAAGCTTATTGAGCTAGAAAGGGAAGAGTTAGACATGAAAATGGGAAAGAAAAATATTCAGTGTAAAAGAAAAGAAATGAGAAAGAAAGGAAGATGTAAACTCTTTCTTCATGGAAATTATCTTGTGCAATTGTAGTGCCTGCCAAGTTGGGGTAAACAGGTTTGGGGAATGTAGTTCTGTAGAAAACAATAATTGGCAAAACAAACATTCAGTTTCTACTGATGTTTTCTCAGAAAGGTTATTATTGCTGATATAATCATGTCTCCTCTTCCATTGGGACTGTCTTGTTCTTTTTAGTGCTTTTTAGAACTTTAGAGCTTTCTTTGCATAGAACGAAAATAACTTTAAGCCATTACTTCAAACTGAAGATCTGTCACTTCAGAATTTCAAGAGAAACTCTTTTGATAACTTTCATCTTCTATGACAGATTCATTTTTAAACTGCATTCACAGTGCCAAGACACATGCTTCCATTGTGGGAATAATATTCATTTTTCTAGTACTTCTAACAATACTGTCTAAGAGACATACTTATTTTGTAAGCATTAGGTTCTTAATTATAGTACTTGCCTCCTAACTTTTGCCATTATTATTATTTTTTTTATGAAACTAATCTGTGGGTGTAAAATGTATACAGTAACACTCAGTTGTCATAAATATTAATAGCTGTTATGTGCCAGATATTCTTTTTTGAGCACTTCATATGTTTTGTGAGAGGTTGGGAAACAATCTTTTGTGGTAAAGAATCTTGGAATAGTAAACAATAACTATAGTATGTGAGGAGAGGAGTTTGTAGATAAGTAAATGCAATAAAACGTTATAGTACAGAGTGCAGTAAAGGAAGAAATAGTCATGTCTACAAGACAGATGGAGCAAAAAGGGCATAGAGAGTATGAAGGGCTTTACAGGTAGAGACAGCAGAGTTATCAAAGGTAAAGAGGCATGAAATGGCTAGAGAACATAGAGAATGTGCAAGCCATTTTCAGTGGCACCAGATGAATAAAAACTATAGCTAAATATGTAGAACAAAGGCCAGATCATGGAAAACTTTGTTATGCTAAAGAGTTTGGGCTTGATTTTGTAGGCAATTAGGAATCTGAAGATTTAAGCAAGGGAGTGTTATGATCAGATTTATGTTTCTAAAGATCACTGTGGTATTGGTATGGGATGATATATTGGATGAGTAGGAGAAAGGAGACAAGTGATTGGCAGCAGTTCAGAGAAGAGGTATTGAGTTAAAGTGGTAAAAATTAGGATGGAGAGGGAATGAATCTAAGAGGTGGTAGGGAAGTAGAGGACTCTAGAGGACTTTGAGTTGATTGGATGTGCTGATGGGTTTTGGGAAAAATGTTTACAGTTTAAAAAAAAAAACTTGGCAAGTGGGAGTGCCACTGAGCACTACCTTGCACCTAGCTGATGTTTCTAATAATGAATCTTATTAAGTGACCCCAATTTGAAGATTTCCTTCACTAGTAGCCAAGCTTTAGGGCTGAAGAAAGTAGATAGTTATATTGCTGCAAATACTGTTTAGAGATTAACAGGGCAGTTATGGCCAGTGTATAGGGATATAAGGACACTGAGGGTTTGCCAAGACGGAGTATAACTCTACATTCTAGGGTGGACAGGAAGAGAAGTGAAGTGGGCAAGGAAGAGCAGTGTATCATGAAGGACAATGAAAAATGGAGGGGTTGAGGGACTGGCTATCTTCATTAGGTTGAAGATTAGGTGGCGGGAAAGAAAAGAAAGTGAGATTTTGCGAAAGGATAAGCCTCTGTGTTCAGAGACTGATTTCCCTGAGTTTAAGATTATAGAGGCAGAGTGGCTCCCAGAAATGATAAAAGTCCAGGGTGTGACTACAGATGCACGTTGCTGAAGTGGGAATGTGGATGAGAGATGTAGGAATTGAGGAATTGTGAGCTAGGTTGTTGATAATTTATCCTTATGGACAGTAAAATTCCCATGATGATGGCAGCTTTGGAGTAGAAAGAAATATCATAGAAGAAACTGAGCCAATTTTTTTTTTAAAACCCTTGGTGAGTGTGAGGGGGAATGACTAAAAATGGGTGGATGATAGGAACAAGGAGGTTATACACTGAAAGCCATGAGCCTGAGAGGAAAAAGGCTTTTGTATATGAAGATGGACAAGAGATCCTCCTGTAGAAGCTTGAGACTTAAGCTTGTAAAATGCTGGTTTCATCTTTTGGCTTTGTTAGACGTGGGAAAAGAAAAGAGTCTCCTCTATTAAAGGCTGCAAGGAAGTGGATTCCTGAGAGATGTCAGTTGAGGCAAAAAGATGGAGAGGAGAATTCTGTTAACAATGTAAGGGGGTTTATTCATTGTGAAATAAGGATTTCAGTAGAAAGGTTAGAAGGAGAGTTAGTAGTTGAAGGAAGACTTGGACAGAAAAAGTGGGTGGAAGAAACACATAGTAATATGGTAATGAACATACATGACAAAGTTAACTCAGAGGTCTGGCATTTTGAAGAGAGGTTCAGGATGACAAGGATAACAGGAATGTTTGGATTGATTGTAGTGAAGTTTGTGGGCCTAGGAAATCTGAGGACCAAAATAGTATTGGTTACTTAATGAGGTTAGCAGACTGCAGCCTTTGCTCCAAGTTCAAATGCCTTGCCAATTGCCCAATTCTTACTTATTCCCTAGCAGTTTATAATTTAAAAAGGAGGTGGCCATGTAACTAAAGTTCTGTAATCTAATGTGGAAAAGGGTAAATGCAATAATAGACAAAAGTCTATGAAAGTATAGAAGACCAAGAGTTTAGTTCCAGTTGGAAGATCTGGGGAAGACTTCTTGGAAAAACTAACTTTTTAACTGGGTCTTAACGGGTAGGTAGAATATTAATAAATAGATTGGGCTAAAGGAGCATTCTATTTTGGATTACATGAGCAAGTGTATGAATTTTGGGAAACACAGGGCTTGTTTGTGGAGCAGTTCAGAGAAGGTAAACATACAAAGCTCAACCTCAAGATGAGCAAGGGAGAAATGGAAAAAAGCAGTGGAAGTTAGAGTGTGTTACACTAGTAGCCATGGCAGTGAGAAGCATGCATAGAGCCAGTATAATAGAAGAAAAAAAGAACTACTGAAAATAGAGCCTTGCATTCTAGTATGCCTATGGCCACCTTTGGTCTGAGTGGTCAGTAAGGGCAGCACTTTGTGTTTATACCAGGACAGTTTTTAAAAGTTCTGCTGGGGTCTGTATGTGTGTGTTTCTGCCATAGTCACAAGAACAGTATTATGGTTGTAGTGGATTGAATTACGTCCCCACAAAACTCATTCAAGCTTGAATTGTGCCCCTCAAGTTTTATGTATTAGGAACTTAGCCCCACTGTGACTGTTGAGAGGGTAGGAAATCCTATTATCGTAATTGAAAGGTGGGGCCTTGAAGAGGTGATTAGATTGCAGGACCAGGCAGTAGTGAATAGATTAAAAATGGCAGTCAGGGGCATGGTTCTAAGGGCTTTAAAAAAAGAGGAGAGTCTGTCTCTCTCTCTCTTGCTCTCTCTGCTTCCACAATCTTGCAATGTGAGACCCCTGGGTCACTTTTGCCACCATCAGATGGTCTTTGGACTTCCCAGCCTCAGAAACTATAAGCAGTAAATTTCATTTTTCTTTATAAATCACCCAGTTTCACATATTTTGTTATAAGCAACAGAAATGGAATAATACAATTGTATAATAACCACCCCTGTATCTCCAGCTCCTCATGTTTGCCTGGAGTTTAAAAACTTTGATAGACTGGATATATTGAAGTATGCCTTAGTGCTTATTCAAATATAACAGTATGGATCACCATTTCTACCCATATTTACGCATGTCTGAAAAGAGAAGTTAATAATTAAAGGCCATTTACCACACTTTTGCTTGAAAGAGTTGATACTTTGACTGAGAATGTGAAGTCTTAGTTTCAATACCTGGTTTTGTTTGTTATTTTATTTCTCTTAGATTTATTTACATAATACTTTGGCTCTAAAGAGCCATTTGGTTTCTTGGGCTACATGTTACAATATTCTCTCTGCCAGTTTTATTTTTCTAGATAATTCACTACCCATAATTCCAGATTGTTTTATTTCCTTTAAGAATTTTTTTTTTATTCTCCCAGGTCATATGCATATAAAGTAGTATAATACATTTGAACTTGCCCAAAATAGACTTTATGAGGTATTGACTGCTGTGTCAGAATTGTGTTTGGCTATATAGAATAGAAAACTCTATTACAGTGATTTTAAAAATTGAAGTTCATTTATTTTACCTATCAATAATTCCAGAGGTAGAGAGTTGTTGGTATGGATGTGGAAGCTCAGTGATCTGAGCAAGACCTGTGCTCACCTTGTTGTTTGACTCCCTGTCCTTAGCAGGCTTGCATGTTGCTCATGTTCACAAGATATCCACTGTATTTCCAAGCTTTACATTCTGATTCCAGGAGAGAGAAAGTGGGGAAGGATAAAGACTGATCTGCTGTTTCTGTTCCCCTTTATTAAGAAAATAAAAGGTTTCTATAACCATTAGCAGACTTCTCATTAAATCTCATTGACCAAAATTGTGTCACTTGGCTTTCTTACCCACAAGGAGCCAAAAGCAAACTGTCATCTTGGGCTGGGCATAGACTATCCTGATCAGGGAGGAAAGGGGAATCTATGTGGAGTAGGAAGTTAATATCTGTCAAAGTGCTGTACTT
>NW_007726208.1:981094-982676 GCF_000696425.1 Galeopterus variegatus | reverse complement strand
TGTTCCCCTTTATTAAGAAAATAAAAGGTTTCTATAACCATTAGCAGACTTCTCATTAAATCTCATTGACCAAAATTGTGTCACTTGGCTTTCTTACCCACAAGGAGCCAAAAGCAAACTGTCATCTTGGGCTGGGCATAGACTATCCTGATCAGGGAGGAAAGGGGAATCTATGTGGAGTAGGAAGTTAATATCTGTCAAAGTGCTGTACTTTAAGTTTGATTGTTTTACCTGTTATTCTAATGCAGACGGCATTTGATTTATCAGAAGTTAGCTACCAAAAAAAAAGGAAAAAAAAGAAAACATTCTCAGCCTATCAGTTTTTCTTTCCTTACATTATAAAACTAAATAATATAATTTCTTATGACTGCTCTTTTGTATATATTACAGGTTGTTGGATATAAACAAATAACCACATTATTCTTTGAAATAGTAAATAAAATAAAGGGATGTTTGCATTTGAAAAAAATATTATGAAGTATTCTCACTGGAATACCATTTTTCATCCGTTTAAATGAAGTGACAATTTCTTTTTGGGGGAGGTTATTTTCATATTGTATAGATAATTTAGTTATTGTTATAGACAGATTTATAATGAATGAGTTTTTAAACAAAACATGGTTCTTAAATATTATCACAACCTCAAGAATGAAGTATTTCATCAAAATCTAATGAAAAAAAATTAGACTTGGTGTGAGGAAGACTTCTAATGTTGGGAATGAAGCTTTAGAAACATATATATTTTTAATCTGAACTTTAAGCCTCAATTCAAAGCATTTGAGGTTTTACCACCATTGATTTTTCTTACCTTAAATAATTTTAACTTTCTTTTACTGATAAAAAGAAATTATATCAGTTATTTAGTTTGCAACATTGTCACTGTGTTTTTTAATTTAATAAACATAATATGTGTTAACAGTACAGGCACTGAAGTAGGTTTTGTGGAAAAAAAAAAAGTAAAGACATAATCCTTGCTCTCGGGGCATTTAAAATTTAGTTGATGAGACAAAATGTACATGCTTGAAATCAATAAGCAATAAAAGGCAGTATGTGAGCAAGAATTGAAAGTTCTATAGGAATTTAAGAAAATAATAATAACTGTAGAGTCTGATTACTTAGTATAATGGAAGTGTGTATTGAAGGCAGGCCTATTAAAATTTAGAATTTGATGTGATGGAATGGTACAAGGTGCAAAGACAGGCTGGCATTTTCATCCTCATTTTCTGCTCTTCTGCACATGCATCCTTGTTTAACCGTTTGTAGCATCTCAAATGTTCTCTGTGCTTTGATACTCCCATACCTTTGCAGTGCTTTTTGTTTGTTTGTGGAATTCCCTTACTTGCCAGCCTGCCAATTTCCCATCTTTCAAGACTCAGTTCATCCCTGAACTTCTTGGCCAAAGTTAGCTGCTTCCTTCTCTTTTCTCCCATAGTGTTCTCTCTCTCTCTCTCTCATGTGTGTATTGTACCATTTATTTACTTCCTTTTTTTTTTTTGTCTTTTTTCGTGTCCGGCAACGGACCGCAGCCCTCAGTGTCGCGCCCGTACCAGACCGGGACCGGCAACGGGATTGCAACCCTCGG
>NW_007726208.1:978602-980648 GCF_000696425.1 Galeopterus variegatus | reverse complement strand
TTTGTTTGTGGAATTCCCTTACTTGCCAGCCTGCCAATTTCCCATCTTTCAAGACTCAGTTAATCCCTGAACTTCTTGGCCAAAGTTAGCTGCTTCCTTCTCTTTTCTCCCATAGTGCGCGCTCTCTCTCTCTCTCTCTCTCTCTCATGTGTGTATTGTACCATTTATTTACTTCCTTTTTTTTTTGTCTTTTTTCGTGTCTGGCAACGGACCACAACCCTCAGTGTCGCGCCCGTACCAGACCGGGACCGGCAACGGGATTGCAACCCTCGGTGTTGCGGCCGCACCTCGCTCAGCTAGTGAGCGGGAACTGGTCTGTATGTGGGATCCGAACCCTCGGTGGGAGCACCGCCGTGCTCCCAAGCAGCGCACTGTAGCAGTGCGCCACCGGGCCGGCCCTACCATTTATTTACTTGTCTGTCTCTTCCACAAGCTTGTGAACTTCATCATCATCAGGACCGTGTCATATTTACTCCCAAATCACAGTGCTTGGTGTACTGGTTTTGCACATTGGATCACTCAGTGAATGTTCTTTGAATGAATCAATGGATAGATAGATTAAGAAGAAGGAATTAGCCTGGAGTATATTCTCAAGCACTGGGAAAGTCTGTCCAGAGGGAGTTTGGGTGGTAAGAATACTTAACCCGGAAGGGAGTTTATAATTTATCAGTATTTTGGGATAAGATTCAATAGGCAAAGGAGGACTAGTTGGCAATGGAAGTTTTAATAAATAGCAGAGTTATAATAGATAAAATGTCTGAAATTGGTTTTTAAAGCCCCCATTTTTCAGACATACTGTGCTTTTGTTTTTTGTAGTGCCTCCACTTCTCATTCAGAGAATTCAGTGCATACAAAATCAGCTTCTGTTGTATCGTCAGATTCCATTTCAACTTCTGCAGACAACTTTTCTCCTGACTTAAGGGTATGTATACTATTTTAAAGTTCCGATGAAGTACTTCATGTTAGGTATTTGTGGTCCTACACTATGAATATAACCTTTAACTAACTAAGCAGGAAATTTTGATGGAGTATTCTCAAAGACCTCAGTCTATAAGCAGGCCAGCATATGTGGAACGCTTATTTGTAAAAGAAAAATGTGTAATTCATTTCTAAGGTTAATCGCTTTTAAGTTCTTTGCCAAAAGATAATTAGTGGATTTATTTGTGGTATAAAGGTTTTTATGATTACTCCCATAATAATGGCCAATAATAGCTAACATTTATTGAGTACTAACTGTGTACTCAGTAAAGCATTGTACTAAGTGCTGTACATGAATTATTTCTTGTAATACTCCCACTAATTCTTGCGGCCATTCTACAGATGATAATAAGTCATGGAGATTAATTTAAGTAACATGTCCAAGGTCTCATAGCTAATACATTCGATTGCCAGTGTTCCAGCCCATGCAGTCTAATTCTGGAGTTATGTCACTTAAATGTTGTGTGATAGTTCCTATACGTCTCATTATAGTGTGTAAGTATTCCTTTATTTATTAAAGGTCTTGTTTCTATGACATTAACCACAGAAGCCATATCCTGTAGCACATTGTACGTTTCTGGATTCATTAGCTTTTCTACAACCACTTGCCTGTGAATGATGGAAAGTCCAAGAGCAGATCTGGTGTCTGGTGAGAGTATGCTGCTTGGTTTGCAGATGCCTTTCTTTGTGTCCTCACATAGTAAAGAGCACCTCAGAATCTCTTTTTTTTGGCAGCTGGCTAGTATGGCTCAGAAACTTTTTATTCCAGTCAAGTGTCTGCTTATATAATTTTAATGAAAACATTGTTTTCATTAATGAAGCCATTTGGTGTTGAGCATATATTGAGAGAATATATCTTTTTCATCTATTTCATTTTTAAGATAGAATCCAACAAATATAAGAAGACAGGTTAGAAACAGTCTGTAAAGGCTTCTGCATATTTGTCATTATCTTTTGTGAACTTTTGTAAAACGTTAGATTGGGTATAGCATGATTTTAAACATCACAAAAAATTCTGAAGGCTTATTTTCATAATCTGGATATAATGCTAATTCTGAAGGCTTCATA
>NW_007726208.1:962341-977622 GCF_000696425.1 Galeopterus variegatus | reverse complement strand
CTTCATTTTCTCAGGAAGCCATTTATGTCATAAATTATGAGTTCATGTTTAGACATAATGGCCGTAATGTTAATCCGTATATAAAGTATAATTTATTAGGGCCGGCCCGTGGCTCACTTGGGAGAGGTGGTGCTGATAACACCAAGGCCATGGGTTTGGATCCCTATATAGGGATGGCTGTTTAGCTCACTTGGAGAGTGTGGTGCTGACAACGCCAAGTCAAGGGTTAAGATCCCTTTACGGGTCATCTTTAAACAAAAAAAGTATATATATATATATATAATTTATTTATTTTTTATTCGATAAACTTTTAATTTTAGAACAGTTGTAGATTTACAGAAAAATTGCAAAGTACAGAGCTCCTATATATTTCACATCCAGTTTTTTCTATTATTAACATCTTACATTAATATGGTATATTTCTTACATGTAATGAACCAATATCAACACATTTTTATTAACTAAAGTCCATACTTTATTCAGATATCTGTAGTTTTTCCCTAATGTTCCAGGGTCTCATCCAGAATACCACATTACATTTAGTAGTTATGTCTCTCAGGCTTCTCTTGGCTGTGACAGTTTCTGAGACTTTCCTTTGGTTTTTGGTGACCTACTTTCTCAGTTTTGAAGAGCTCTGGTCAGGTATTTTGTAGAATGTCTGATGTTTTACTCATAGTTAAACTGGGGTTATGTGTTTTAGGAGGAAGAACACAGAAGTAAAGTGCCATTTTCATCACATACTAATGTGTGTATATACCAAGGGTATATACCAGGGTATATCATAAAGCTTGTGGAAAAATAGAATTGAAAGATAATACTAGTCTTTTCATGAACTTTTTGAAGACCCCTTGTATTGTCAACATGGTTATCACTGTTGATGTTAACTTGATCACTTGGTTGAGGTAGTGTTAGGTTTTTTCATTGTAAATACTCTTCCTACCTCCCCCCACCCCTTTCTTTCTATACTGTACTTTTTGGAAAGAAGTTGCTATGCACAGCTTACCTTTTAGGAGGGGGGATTTACATTTTTTGGAATTCTTCTGCACAGGAAATTTGTTTCTTCACTCCCATTTATTGGTTTATTTAATAATTTATTTATTTCATTATGGACTTGTGGATATCTGTTTTATACTTTTTGTTACAATGCAGAACTACTTTATAGCTCAGATTGTTCCATCTCCAAGTTGGGAGTTCTTTCAGTCAGATTTTGTGTCCCTTTGACATACTCCCATAATTGGAGTGTTTCTTTGAGCACTTCCTTATTTTCTGGCACTACACTATGCTCCAGGCTTATCATGTATATTTCCCGTCCCAATTCTAGAACATCATCCATTTTTTCCAAGGAGCCTTGGTTCCTTTTTTGGAGGAATGTTACTAGAAATCAAGACCTGGAGGTGTGCTTTTTTTTTTTTTCCCTTAAAGAAAAAAATAGCAAAGTACTTTTATTTTCCTTCTGAAGCAAAAGATCATATCTCCTGTGTCCTATACGGAGATAATGTATTTCCCTTAAACAAAGAAAAAAATAGCAAAGTACTTTTATTTTCCTTCTGAAGCAAAAGATCATATCTCCTGTGTCCCTTAAAGAAAAAAATAGCAAAGTACTTTTATTTTCCTTCTGAAGCAAAAGATCATATCTCCTGTGTCCTATACGGAGATAATGTATGGGTGGGTAATCTCATACATGTTTGTCTGGAATAGACCTCTTTAATGCCTGCTGTCCTAGCAGGTTTAACATTAGACACAAAAGTGTTCTAAATTATATGACTACCTTAGCTCTAAGTTACAAAGGGAAGCAGTTGAATTTATACATCAACTTGACCCTGCAGAAATTGTTCCCATGTATCCGTGTTAGTGCCTTATTAATTCAGCATCTTTTGTAACTTAGCAGGGTCCTCAGCCAATATTTATTAGATGAATGAGCAGACAGCTGTTAAATGTTAAATAAAGGAGAAAATAGTTTTGGGCAACAAAGTTTAACTGTCCTTTCCATAGTGGAGTGCCTAACGTGGCAGAGAGAAAAAAGAAAACTAATATGTTTAGGTTGTTACCCTATTTCCCTCATTTTTAAATATGACTTTAATTGTTAGCTACGAAGGTACTTCAAGAAGTTCATGGAAAAATGGAGTTAAAAAATAATAGGAATCTTTCCATGTACTTTCTGAAGTACCCTCCTATATCTTTACTTGAGTTACAGTCTTTTTTTTCAGTTATGGGAAGGAGATGAATGAGTAATATTATATTAAATGTTAGTATATTTAAAAACTGCAGACTGATTTTCAAATAATTGTATGTGTGGATTTTTTTTCAGGGAGATAGGGGTGGGGGGAGGGATGTGCTTCTAAGAATTAGAAAATATCTAGCTGCTACTATGATAGACATTTTACATGCCTCATCTCTTTTAGCTTTCTCAACAATCTTGTGAGACAGTTATTTGCATTTGGCGTCTTGTGAGACAGTTATTCGCATTTGGCAAATAAGAAACCTGATGTTCAGAAGAGATGGAATTAAATCATGTGCTTAAAGGCACACAGCTAGGTGTGGCCCTTATTTTGTCTCAGATCATTCATACTCCTGTACAGCACATTAGTGAGAGACTATCATCCCATGATTTTGCTGCTGAGCCTTTTCAAATGTTAAGTGAAACTCTTAACTAATAAGNTGCCAGAAAATAAGGAAATTTGTTTCTTCACTCCCATTTATTGGTTTATTTAATAATTTATTTATTTCATTATGGACTTGTGGATATCTGTTTTATACTTTTTGTTACAATGCAGAACTACTTTATAGCTCAGATTGTTCCATCTCCAAGTTGGGAGTTCTTTCAGTCAGATTTTGTGTCCCTTTGACATACTCCCATAATTGGAGTGTTTCTTTGAGCACTTCCTTATTTTCTGGCACCACACTATGCTCCAGGCTTATCATGTATATTTCCCGTCCCAATTCTAGAACATCATCCATTTTTTCCAAGGAGCCTTGGTTCCTTTTTTGGAGGAATGTTACTAGAAATCAAGACCTGGAGGTGTGCTTTTTTTTTTTTTCCCTTAAAGAAAAAAATAGCAAAGTACTTTTATTTTCCTTCTGAAGCAAAAGATCATATCTCCTGTGTCCTATACGGAGATAATGTATGGGTGGGTAATCTCATACATGTTTGTCTGGAATAGACCTCTTTAATGCCTGCTGTCCTAGCAGGTTTAACATTAGACACAAAAGTGTTCTAAATTATATGACTACCTTAGCTCTAAGTTACAAAGGGAAGCAGTTGAATTTATACATCAACTTGACCCTGCAGAAATTGTTCCCATGTATCCGTGTTAGTGCCTTATTAATTCAGCATCTTTTGTAACTTAGCAGGGTCCTCAGCCAATATTTATTAGATGAATGAGCAGACAGCTGTTAAATGTTAAATAAAGGAGAAAATAGTTTTGGGCAACAAAGTTTAACTGTCCTTTCCATAGTGGAGTGCCTAACGTGGCAGAGAGAAAAAAGAAAACTAATATGTTTAGGTTGTTACCCTATTTCCCTCATTTTTAAATATGACTTTAATTGTTAGCTACGAAGGTACTTCAAGAAGTTCATGGAAAAATGGAATTAAAAAATAATAGGAATCTTTCCATGTACTTTCTGAAGTACCCTCCTATATCTTTACTTGAGTTACAGTCTTTTTTTTCAGTTATGGGAAGGAGATGAATGAGTAATATTATATTAAATGTTAGTATATTTAAAAACTGCAGACTGATTTTCAAATAATTGTATGTGTGGATTTTTTTTCAGGGAGATAGGGGTGGGGGGAGGGATGTGCTTCTAAGAATTAGAAAATATCTAGCTGCTACTATGATAGACATTTTACATGCCTCATCTCTTTTAGCTTTCTCAACAGTCTTGTGAGACAGTTATTCGCATTTGGCAAATAAGAAACCTGATGTTCAGAAGAGATGGAATTAAATCATGTGCTTAAAGGCACACAGCTAGGTGTGGCCCTTATTTTGTCTCTTATCATTCATACTCCTGTACAGCACATTACTGAGAGACTGTCATCCCATGATTTTGCTGCTGAGCCTTTTCAAATGTTAAGTGAAACTCTTAACTAATAAGGAATGTCTTTTATACATTTTGGGGGGGTGGAAATAGTGGGTTTCAGTATTACTTTCTTAATAAATGAGAATTGCTTTTCTAGATGATTAGAAAAAGAGGGGTTTTGTAATAAAATTTGATTCCCTGTCAAATTTTGTTAATTGGTCATGTTTTGCTTTTTGTGTGTATACATTTGGCAACCATATAAAGGTAGTGTTTTAGTTAATTATAGATCAAACTAACTGCAGACAGCTGTGTGTTGCTTTTTGACTGACCATGATTTGGCTCTATGTGTGGGATGAGGGATTTGGTACAGTAGTTTTGAAAATCATCATCCATAGATGATTTGAAGTTGGTTAACCTCTAGGCTTTGAGTTCTCCACATAGCCTCATTGTTTTTCCCTGCACTGAGCCTCCAAATTTTATAAGCTCCTTCAGTAACAGCCTTTAAATAGAAGTGTAGACAATACAGTGCATTGAAAAGCTAATCCAATTTCATTAAAAACATTAAATCAAATTGTATAGGGTTCTCCTATAGGTACTGTACAATGGCAGTATTTTAGTAGATTAATGGGTAAGTGTGAAAGCTTTTTCTATTAAGGATTTTGTATTCAGACAAGATTTGTTGTCTGTGCATCAATAGAGCAGAATGGAAAATTGGCTGGAGTGGGGAGGGTACAACTAGTGTAGATATCTTGAACTTTTATTTATGCAAGTGGAATTCTACCTCTGTTACTTTTTATCTTGTTAGCCTTGTTTGTTATGGAAAAAAAGTCTTATACAGATATAGCCCAGTAGGTGTATTTTTGAAAAATTGAGCACAAATTCAGATTTTGTAAATTGAGTCGTGCTTTTCTCCATGACATAATTGTGGAGTGTTTTCTCTTTGCCTCATTTGCTCTTCACTTGGTAGTAAAGCCTATTTAACTTCACTTTAAAAACTTAAATAGAATTCATTTATACACAGTGTTCCATAATGTAAATTTAAAAAATAAATTTGCAGTCCTTAAAATTAGGCTTTCTTTACCTAGAACATATTTCTAAAGTTTGCCACCTAGGAGAATTAAGAACCTAAGGAACTTGCATATGGTTTGTTTATTTGCTCACTGAAGAATAAATTCCATAAAGTATAGGATTTTAAAATTCAAATGCACAGCTCTACTTATTTATGAGTTGTAATTTGCATAGCACTGGGCTTTAATTAAAGTATGTTCCTCTATGGTGGTGATTGAAAGATAAACTAAAAGTGGAGCAATGGAGACTTTCATACAGTACTGAAACAGCTGCGGTAGAGAAAAGTACAACACTATCTACAAAAGCTTACTCTCCCTAACAGTTCCAGTTTTACTTATGTAGAAAACCGCACATTTATTCAAAGAGACTTGAACGAAGATCTTCATTGCACATTTGTGTGCATGAATGTCCATCAGTCTGTAATGGATTAATAAATTGTGGTATATTCTCCAGCAGAATGGTGTCTATCTAGTTATCTGTGTAAATTTTAAGACACAAAACATACTACATATTGATTATAGATATATATATATATGGGGTTAAAATCTTTTTTGTGTGCTTTTTTCTTGTTTGATATAATATGCTTCTATATTGATTATAGATATATATATGGGGTTAAAATCTTTTTTGTGTGCTTTTTTCTTGTTTGATATAATATGCTTCTAATCCGTCAGTCCCGCCCCCCCAAGAGGGGAGTGAGGGATGTGGCTGGGAAAGAGAATGAGAAAAACATTTTAAGATGTTTCTAATATAATTAAGTAGTAGGCTGATTTTTAAATAATTTCCAAACTTTTGATATCTTGGTAGTTTGCCTCACAGGGACATTCTAGGAAAATATCAGTCATAATGTTAAGCTATGAGTTAGCTGAACTTGAACTCAGGAAGCTGGCACCTCCAAGAATATACAGTCTTGTGTCATGCTTCTGTGGCATCAATAATACCAAAAAGTTGGGGGAAAACTTAATTTTGAAATTAAAACAAGGTTTTAAAACAGAGGGCAAAATTCTCCTGAATTTTTAGCATATGAAGGAAAGAGATTACCAACTTCATCTCTTACAACATACTCTTTGCTCACCAAGTCCTAGCACATAACCTTTTTAAATAGTCCCTGTGTAGATTGTACTTCCCCATTCATTTAAACTCAGGCAAGGACATGTGACTTGTTTTGGTCAAGGAAATGGGACATCACTTCTTAAAAGCCAGTGCATAACTAACCACTGATTCCTCCCACTGATGAGTTGATCGTAGAAGTACGTGTTGAAACGGAGCCTCTGTTAGCCTGGGTCTCTGAGTGACTATTCTCATGAGCTTGTCCCCTGCTGCCCTGCACTGAATATATAATGTGAATGACAAATAATTCTTTTTAAAATGTTTACGTCACCATGTTGATGCAATCTTCTTTCTATTCCTTAACCTTATCAAGACCATTTTTGCCTAAAGTTCTTTGTGCTTGGTTTTCCCTCTGTTTAAGCACTCTTCACAAAACTAGCTATTTAAAAATTATTCAGGTTTCTGCTCAAAAATTGTCTTCTAATTGAGGCTTTTCTTGACCTTTAAAATAGCCTCCTAAAAACTCTGATATAGTAACTGTGATTTATTTCCCTCGTAACATTATTCTGTTATTTATAAAATTATGTGCCTCCTGATATACCACCTATTGCTACCCCTACATTCCCACCCCGTGCAAAATAACAGGATCTTTTCTTGTTTATTTGATTATTGTTCATCTTTCCTCTCTCAGAGTGAGCTCTTCAAGGGCAGGAATCTTGGCTATATCCCTAGGGCATAGCATAGTGCCTGAGTGAGTATGACTTCAAGGCTGTTTTATACGTGTGTGTAGTTGGTTGCATTCTCAAACTCCAAGGGGCACTGGGAGTATTATGTCCTCCCATTTGCTGTAGTAATTGGTGGAAAAGTTTGAGAAGCACTCCTAATTGAGTAAGACTTGAAACTATCTGTCAGCTACATCTAGGAAACTAAAGGAACAGATTCTCTGTTTTATTCATAGTTCCAGGTAAAATACGTGCATGTATTCACTAACTCACTGCACTCTTTTGAAATTTCCTGAGTGTCCTGGGGAAAAAGCATCCAGTAAGACATGGTCTCTGCCAGCATGAAGCTTGGAGTGACACAGTGGGAAAGGAGGTAAGCAAATCAATGAGTACTGCATGATAGATACTATGATGAAGGTATAGCTAGGGAACAGAGAGGGCAGAACATTCTGAGGCAGTCTACAACGTAAGTTAATAAAATGCTACTATATTTTAAAATACTTATAAAAAGTGTTTGGGAGCAATTTATAAAAACAAAAAAAATTTTTTAGGTGGTTTTAAAAAATATTTTATTTTATTTTATTTTATTTTTATTTTAACTTCTCAATGTACATTGTAGTTGATTATCATGTCCCTTTACCCATTCCTCTCCCCCCCCCCACTACATCATATCTGATCACTTTTCTTAACAAGTTCAAGGAATTGTGATTGTTGTGCCTTCTTCCTCCCCACCTTTTATTTGTTTGTATATTTATTTATTTATTTATTTATTTATTTTTATCTCCCACAAATAAGTGAGAACATGTGGTATTTCTATTTCTGTGCCTTACATGTTTCAATTAATATAATTTTCTCTAAGTCCATCTATGTTGTTGTGAATGGTAGTATTTCATTTTTTATAGCAGAGTAGTATTCCATTGTGTAGATGTACCACAGTTTCCTTATCCACTCATCTGATGATAGACATTTAGGCTGGTTCCAACTCTTGGCTATTGTAAATAGTGCTACAGTAAACATGGGAGGATAGGTATACCTTCGACTTGATGATTTCCATTCCTCTGGGTATATTCCCAGCAGTAGGATAGCTGGGTCATATGGTAGATCTATCTGTAATTGTTTGAGGAACCTCCATACCATATTTCATAAAGGCTGCACCATTCAAAAAGAAGAACTTAGAGGAAAGAATATTACTGTAAGCCCCTTCAAAGCAGAAATGTCTGTCTTGTTCCCTATAGTAGTAGTATGCTTAGAGCTCTGTATTTGGAATATAGAAGGTACTCAGGACAAGTCTGTTGACTGAATCAGTAGAAGAGAATGAGAAATACCAAGTTATTTCCCCCTTTATTAAAATGTATCTCTTAAACATGCTCATTTTCCCCTTTCCTTTCCATTCTTTATAGTCTTCTAATTCTATTTCTGATAGGCTCTACTTTGTCTAATTCAGCTAATGTGCTGCTATAAGGCTAATCTTGCTCTGACATCATTTTCATAATGTCATACCTCTGTTTAAAAATTCTTCAAGGAGATCCATTTCTTTGAGGACAATGTGCAGATATCTATGCCTTATGTTCAGGGTTCATCACTTTTAGTCCTGTTACAGCTGTCACACACTCTCCAACACTTTCCAAGCAAAACCCACCCCTTGAAGACAGGGATTCTTCTTATAGTCTCTTCTATAGAATGTGCTCATTCCTACTTCCATTTATGTGGCTCATGCATCTGGAATATACTTTATTATGTTTTTCAAGTGAAATGAGTCATGGTTAGCTTGTTTATTATACAGCCAGCCCCTTCTCTGACCCTTCTGGCCCATTATGATTTTTTTTTTCTGATAGAAGGTATTTAGATAAAATCAGAGGGATAAGAATGTTGAAAAAATTTTTGAAGATATTATATGAGGAAGATTTGGAAGACAACTAGAAAGAAGGCAGTCACTAATTCATGTCCTTCAATAAAGAATTACCAAAATCCATTTCAAAATATTTATAGTTATCTCATTTCCATCTTTAATAGGGAAATGACTTCAATCCAAACTCTTAAAACTTCCATTTGATTGTAACTTTTCTCTCCAAAGTTACCATTAACTCTCTTTTGTAAAATTGTGTATCTTTTATAATAACATTTAGAGATTTTTATTATAAAAGTAATGCAATACCATAAAAATTTGTGGGAAATAGAAATAAGATTATGGAAAAAATAAAAATCACCAGAACTTCTACTACCTAGGAATAATTACTTTTAGTATTTGGTACACAGAAATTCTTTTCCTTAGAAATTTCTACTTTGAACTTTTACAGGTGCAAAGCTGGGTATCAGAATAAAAGCTCCTCAATTCTACTCACTACATACTTATATAATGTCAGCAGTTAGCTAGGTTCTAAGCAAGTGGGGTCTTACCTCCTATGCTCTTCTGTAGTCGATAGCATGCTTATATTTGGTTTGTAATTATTTCTATGTGATTTTCAGATATTATTGCAGATATTATTAACCCCGTTACGGCTTGAGAGTAAAAGCTCTGAATGTGTTTTTGGCAGATAATCTGTTATGAACCATCATTTATTGGGAAGGACTATCCTTTAATTACAAGATTATATCCTTCCATCATTTTAGTTTTAAAAATATTTTTTTATGAAATGATGACAATAGTAGATGATAGTTCCTTTGTGGTTATTTTTATGTTCTCAGTAATAAAAAATTTAAAAAATCTGCAGCCTTATATCAATCCCAAACTCTTATTTGCATTTTTACTTGTGTTGAAATTCACAAGTTTGAGGATCATTGAAGTATACCATCAGAAGGTGTGGGACTAGTGCATAGAGAAGTCTGAGTTAAAAACTTCAGGGGTTCCAGTTTTAGGGGTCCCTCGTACTTTTGTGAGATTTACCTTTGGGAGTTCTACCAAATTCTCACGGTGGAGATTGAGAAAAATCTCTTCCTGTTTCTAGCAGGGAGAGGGAAAAAAGCAGCCATTTTGACTTTGAAATAACCAGATCATTCCTTTCTTCTTAACATGGCCTGCTCTCAGGAGAAACTATTTCATCAGAGCCTAGCGTACTGGGGCTTGTGTCCTAAGCAATAAGGATGGAGAAGTGGTGCTGTATTAGGGGGTATGTGAGTGGGTAGTGAAAGAAAGAGACACAACAGGAGTTGAAAATATATTGAATAAGAGTGTCAAGGAAGAAGTAAAATATGACTTGGCTGATGGATAGAATAATGTGTTATCCTATATAGATAACAGAAATTTTTGTAGAGGCTTTTGCAGAAAAGGGAAGAAACTGGCATCTTGTACCAGCAACTCTTAGATACTCAACATACTACCTATGTGTTTTAGGAATAGCTTTTTTTCTTTTTTTTTAATTAGTAGACTTTATTCTTTTAGTTTTAGGTTTATGAAAAATTTATAGGAAAATACAGAGAGTTCCCACAGTACTACTGCCACTCCCCACCAGTTTCCCCTGTTATTTACATCTTGATTACTGTGGTGCCTTTGTAACAATTGATGAACCAATACTGATACATTATTATTAACTAAAGTCTGTAGTTTGCATTAGGGTTTATGCTTTGTGCTGTACATTCTGTGGGTTTTGACAAAAGTATGGTGACATGTATCCACCATTACTGTATCATTCAGAATAGTTTTAATGTCCTAAAAATCCTCTTTGCCCCACCTCTTCATCTCTTCCTCCCTCCCCCTGAACTCCTGGCAACATTGATCTTTTTTGTCTCTATGCTTTTGATTTTTCCAGAATGTCATTTAGTTGGAATTCCATTACTGTATCATTCAGAATAGTTTTAATGTCCTAAAAATCCTCTTTGCCCCACCTATTCATCTCTTCCTCCCTCCCCCTGAACTCCTAGCAACATTGATCTTTTTTGTCTCTATGCTTTTGATTTTTCCAGAATGTCATTTAGTTGGAATTGTCCAGTATGCAGCCTTTTCAGATTGACTTTTTCTCTTATCAGTATGATTTTTAAGATTCCTATATCTTTTCATGGCTCAACAGCTCATTTCTTTTATCACTGAACAATGTTCCTTTGTCTGGATATACCACAGTTTATTCATTCACCTACTGAAGGACATTTTGGTTGCTTCCAAGTGTTGGCAATGATGACAGCTTGCATTTTAAGATTAAAATTTGGAAGTTTTTCTTGATATTAAGTGTATTAGTTTTCTAGGGATGCTGTGAGAGTATCGCAGACTGAGTGGTTTAAAGCAATAGAAATTTATTCTCTTACAGTTCTGGAGGCTAGAAATCTGAGATCAAGGTGTTGGCAGGATTGGTTCTTGCCAACCAGGAGGGCTTTAAGGGAGAATCTGTTCCATGCCTCTCTCCTAGCGGCTGGTGAAGGCCAACAACCCTTGGCATTCCTTGAATTGTACGTCCATCAGTGTACTGTCTGCTTCCCTCTTGACATGGCATTCTTCCTGTGTCTTCACATGGCTGTCTTCTTGTGAGGACACCAGTAATATTGAATTAGGGGCCCACCCTTCTCCTATATTACCTCATCTTAACTAATTATATCTGCAATGACCCTATTTCTAAATAAGGTGGCGGTCTGAGGTACTGGCCCATAGGACTCCAACATATCTTTGCTGGAGGGCACAGTGCAACTGGTAGCATGAAGTGGTGCTTTCCAGACTGTTCTTCAGATATTCATCCTTGTTTTTGTTGTTGTCGAATCATGGATGGTGATGTAATGTTGTCCTCCTGCTCTTGCTAATTGTGGTTTCAGCTGCAAACCAAATTGTCCTTGACTGTGTTATAAAAACAAAGGGCTTCCCTGTGCTCAAATTTGGATGTAGTTTCAAATGTGTAACCAGAAAGATCCACCCCAGATGCCAGTCTGTGGCTCTACCCTGTTAGGTTTTTTGTTTGTATGGTTCATTTGACCACTTTGTGGTTTGTCAGTCAAGTTGTATAAAAAAATAGAATAAAACAAAATTGGTTTAAACAATTTTTTAGTAGAATTTTTTTAGTAGAATTATCTAAATTACCTAATGAAAAATAAGCGCATTATTTTTTCTTCTGGGTTTTAGTACATAAGGAAACTGTAGAGAATAGTTTGTAACTTTTACAGACTCCTTTTTCCCTTTTAAATGATTATTATTTAGTGTTTTGCAGATTTCAGAAAAATTCTTTCCTGTTTTTCTACGACGTAACCATTCCATGTGAAAACTGACTCATAAATTTGTCAACTTCCACATCAAGGCTTCTGAATTTCTTTTATACTAATTTCCTGAGAGAGAGAGAGAGAGAGAGAGAGAGAGAGAAAGAGGGAGGGGGATTAAAGTCACATGGAAAATTCCTGAGCAGTTTGAAAATAATTTGGTGAAGAGGGCTTGGAGGAAAGTCAGGGTTAGGGAGAGAGGAAAACCAAATTGATTATGTATTACAAATAAAAGAAAAAAATAATTATAAATTTGAATCTCGTGGCTTTTGTTTTCACCAGTATGATTTTAATAAGATTAATAACCTTTTCTTGACAAGAAGAAAAGGACTAAATACTGTATTAAATGCTATTAAAAAGCAGGTCTAGTGTAGTCTTATCTATTGATGTAGCCAGCCAGAGCTCTGGAGACAGGCAGGGATCTAATGCATTTGATAGAAAACAGGTTGGATAGCCAGTTAGTAACATTATTTTGGCCCAGTAAGAGAGTGTTTTATGTATTCCAGGAGATTTCCCCAGGAGTAGATTTCTCTCCTCTTCTGTTCAGTGAGGGTTGTAACTTATTCTCTACTAAAGATATTTCCATGAGAATGCAGAAAAATCTAGTGGGTCAGTCTGGCTTTGCTCTCTTAGTTTCCCAGACTCCATTTTCAGAAGGCAGGCCCCTGGTGTTTTTGAGTCATCCCTCCTGTTTTCACCACACTTCATTTCTTCACTGAATCTGCATTTGTCTCTTCTTCTGTTACAGACATTCGAGGGTACTTCAAAAAAGTTCATGGAAAAATAGAGTTGAAAAATAATATGAACCTTTCCGTGAACTTTTTGAAATATTCTCATATCTGAGATGCAATTTCTCTCAAATAAAAATCATTAAGTATTATTCATGTAATTGATTCTGTTTGTTTTATAAGTCCAGGGTCAAATTTGATGACTTTTTCTAATGTATCATATTCCTCTTTATTTCCACTACCACAGACTAATCCATGATTTTGCTGTTTCTCTCCTAGATTATTATCGTTTCATCTTTATCATATTCAATACTGTGCACCTCTTTGACCATGCCATCTGCCTCCATCAGAAGCCTGCAGTGATACCTCTTTATGTGACTGGTCAAGTTTAAAATCCTTACTTTCCCCTCAGTATTTCATTATGAAAATTTCCGAACATGCAGCAAAGTTTACAAGGAACCCCACTAAATCTACCATCTGAATTCTGCTATTAACGTGTTACTCTTTATTTTTATTCTGTAACCACCATCTGTCCATCCCTCTATCCATCCACTTATCCAGCTTACTTTTTGATGCATTTCAAAGTAAATTGAAGACATAAGGACACTTTCAGCAAAATATTTCATCATGCAAATCATTAACTAGAGATAAATATTATATATAGGTTTCCTGTTGGTAAAATAATGAAACGTAAAAATCTTAAGTGGTCATTCTGTGATTTCAGAAAAATGCCCACACTGTGTAACCCAAATCCCTGTCAAGATGTAGAACTTGCCATTACCCCAGATACTTCCTTCGTGTCCCTTCTCAGTCCACACTCCCACTCTTACACCCAGAGCAAGCACTGCTCTACATTTTTTTCTACCATAGATAAGTTTTTCCTGTTGTAGAATTTCATGTAAATGGACTTACACAGTACAGACTCTCTTGCTGAAGTATACTGTTTCAAAATGTTTTTTTGGAAGCCCTGCACTAGGATACGTATCTCTAAACTATTATGCAGTTTTTATTTCTTAAGCCATCTCCTTTATTTTCTCAGGCAAACATTAAAGTTATTCTATTAATTTTCCTAAGTTGTACTTGGAATATTCCTGCCATCTCCTCAGCCCACAGAAATATTGAAAGGGAAAAGATTTGTTGCTTTCTTTAGAATAGTCATACGCTTGCTATTTTATAGCAAAATCTGGAATTTAGTAATTCAAGAGTCAGAAAGAGAGATTTATGGTTCCCTATGTAACATGTTATCTCAAATAGTAATCTCTTGTGTATTTTAAAGCAGAGGAAACAAAGCACCGTGTAAATGGGCCATTGTGAGAAAAGAAGGTGAATAATGAATAATAAGTATTTCTTACATTTTTACAATATTTTCCAAATCCCGTTATGATGCAGTTATTTTGTAGTTGCAAACATGTAAAGTGGTTATTAATATTATCTTAATATAAATGGTGAAACTAGGACTCAGAGGTTAGTATGGTGGTAGTGAATGTTGGTTTTTTTGTTTTGTTTTGTTTTGTTTTTTGAGGGGGAGGTACTTCAGATATGAAACCTAAGTTTTGGCCTAAAGCCCAAATTCTTTGTCTGTATTTTCATTTTGATTCCTTCTTTTTGACTGAACTACAGCTTCAGTTAATTTTTGTTTTCTTTTTTACGAAAAGGGACTTATGGGTTATATTTTCTGAGACCTGACATATCTGAGAATGACTTCCTGTTGCCATTAAACACATTACAGAAGCATTTTCCTTCACAGCTCTGATGACATTTTGTTATAGTCTTCTAGAATATGGTAATATAGATAAATCTGAAGCTAACCTGATCTTGCTTCCTTTGAAGGTAATTTTTTTTTTCTGCCTATATTCATATAGTTTGTCTTTTAATTCTTATAGTTCAAATAAGTTTGTCAAGACACATCTAGATATGTCTCTGTTCATTGATTTTGTGTGGAACATGGGAAATTATTTCAGTCAATCTTAGAAAATCTTTATTCAGTTCAAAAGCACTTTTTTTCAATTATATATTGGATTTTTGCTCTTATTTTTTAAAAAAATATTTTTTTCGAGTTTTATCATTTTCCCTCATGACTTTTACCTTTGTTCTTTTCCTTCAAATTCTCAGAGCACCTTTTGAGTTTGCCCTCAACATTAATGCTTTTCTTTGAGTAATCAGTTCTTTACCAGTTCCTTACAAATTTTATTTCTACTATTACATTTTTACATTTTCTTGCGATCATACCTTATTTTATCCATTTCTCTCTTTTTTTTTCATTAAATTTTTATTTTGTCAATATACAATGTATATGATTATTTATGGACCATCACCGACACCTCCTTCCCTCCTCCCTCTCTCCCCTCCCCCCCAAGAATGTCCTTTCCGTCATTAAATTTTTATTTTGTCAATATACAATGTATATGATTATTTATGGCCCATCACCGACACCTCCTTCCCTCCTCCCTCTCTCCCCTCCCCCCCAAGAATGTCCTTTCCGTTTGCTTGTTGTAACAACTTCAAAAAGGTATAGTTGTTATATCTT
>NW_007726208.1:958303-961341 GCF_000696425.1 Galeopterus variegatus | reverse complement strand
TATTACATTTTTACATTTTCTTGCGATCATACCTTATTTTATCCATTTCTCTCTTTTTTTTTTCATTAAATTTTTATTTTGTCAATATACAATGTATATGATTATTATGGCCCATCACCGACACCTCCCTCCCTCCTCCCTCTCTCCCCTCCCCCCCAAGAATGTCCTTTCCGTTTGCTTGTTGTAACAACTTCAAAAAAAAAAAGTATGGTTGTTATATCTTCTTCCCCACCCCCCACCCCCAGTTTTTTTTGTGTGTGTTTGTGGGTAAATTAATTTGTTTAATTTTTTAGCTCCCACCAATAAGTGAGAACATGTGGTATTTCTTTTTCTCTGTCTGACTCGTTTCACTTAATATTATTCTTTCAAGGTCCATCCATGTTGTTGCAAATGGCAGTATTTCATTCGTTTTTATAGCTGAGTAGTATTCCATTGTGTAGATATACCACATTTTCCGTATCCACTCATCCGATGATGGACATTTGGGCTGATTCCAACTCTTGGCTATTGTAAAGAGTGCTGCAATGAACATTGGGGTACAGGTATACCTTTGACTTGATGATTTCCATTCCTTTGGATATATTCCCAGCAGTGGGATAGCTGGGTCATATGGCAGATCTATCTGCAACTGTTTGAGGAATCTCCATACCATTTTCCATAGAGGCTGCACCATTTTGCAGTCCCACCAACAATGTATGAGAGTTCCTTTTTCTCCGCAACCTCGCCAGCATTTATCGTTCAGCGTCTTTTGGATTTTAGCCATCCTCACTGGGGTGAGATGGTATCTCAGTGTAGTTTTGATTTGCATTTCCCGAACATTTTCACATTTTCTTGTGATCATACCTTATTTTATCCATTTCTCTTAACTCAGTGTGTGTCTCCTTCCTTATAACTTTCTGTTCCTTTTTCTTAGAAAATATGGCTAATTTCCTTCTGAGTATGCCAAGTAACTTATAAATATTTCTACTAATGCTTATAGGGAATTATTATGATGATGATGATTATTATTTTGGTGGCTGGTCCATATGGGAATCTGAACCCTTGACCTTGGTGTTATCAGCACCAACTGAGCTAACTGGCCAACCAGGAATTATTTTCAAAGACTGCTTTTTTGTTTTTTAAAAGCTTGATGCTGATATTCTATTTTCATTGTCAAATAATCTTTATTCTAGGCCCTATTTTTTCTATTTGATTAAGATAGATTTGTCCAGAAATGGTGTTTTTCAACAAATAAAGGGTCTGTTGTCCCTACTCTGTTCAATTGGGAGCTACTCTGAGTTTTTTTTTTTTTTCATATCTTCAGCAGTAGAATGAGTTGTTTATATATAATGCCTAGTGTATGCCTATTGTTAAAAGTCTGTCTTCGGCCGGCCCGGTGGCGCACTGCTATAGTGCGCCACTTGAGAGCACGGNAAAAAAAAAAGTCTGTCATGTAGTGCAGCTCTGCTGGGCAAACATGGGGTCTTGTATTGCTTCTCTTCATTGCCTTGCTCTTTGATATTTTAGTCAGAAAATTATAAGGAAACCTGTGGTTATAAATATATACTACTTGCATGAGTTCTCCTATCTCTTTTCTCACATCATAAAGCTTTACCTATGAGGATTATACCTCCCATGTTACCATGTGCCTTTGCCAGAACTACCCTTCTCATTTCTCTTATGTGTGAAATGTTTTCTGGGGGTGGCAGTTTCCTTTTGAATGAAGAAATATAGAAAGAAAGGAAGTCCTGGGAACAGTACTGTTGCAGCCACAGGAAGGTATACCTGTGCAACATGGGAACTACTGCCCAGCTTTATAAGTGATACCATCTTTGTATTTCTGAGTGAGGTTGTAGACTGGGAGATGAATAAAGTATCTTTCTTTCTATGGTCTTTCACATGGCAGCGTGGTTTGATTTCTTTCAGTGTACTATATGTTATTCTATCTTTTGATCTAATTCTGTTTTTTTTTCATAATTAGTAGAAATTCATAGCAGGTTCTGGCAATCTTTCGTTAGTCTGAATTTTTTATGATTATTTTTAATAGACAATACTTATTAAGTACATCTTATGTGCCAACACTAATATAAATGCTTTAAATTAACTCATTTAATTTTTATAACAACTCTGTTGAGGGGTACTATAATTATTGCCATTTTATAGATGAAGAAAATGAGCCATAAATTGAACATCTTGCCTAAGAGTACCTAGATAGTTTGTGGTACAGTCAGGATTTGAACCCAGGAAGTCTGTATTTTTGCATATTGCAGGTTTTCATAATTTTTTTTTCTATCTCCATAGGCCGGTTCTCCTTTCCTCCCTCCCTCTTTTCCTTCCTTTTTTACCTTCTTCAATGATGACGTTAAAAACAGGGACTGGCAACTAGATAGCATTCTAAAAAGATTCATTTTTAGCGTTCTGAAGCTTTTTTGAGCTTTAGAATATGGCCTATAAATACATGTGTGGTATATATTCTAGTTCTTTAGGTATTTTAAATAAGTTCCTATATGAAACAAATTGTTCAA
Source organism: Galeopterus variegatus (assembly GCF_000696425.1). NCBI lineage: Eukaryota > Metazoa > Chordata > Mammalia > Dermoptera > Cynocephalidae > Galeopterus > Galeopterus variegatus. Next base: position 958,837 of record NW_007726208.1, on the reverse strand, counting down.
CTTTCAGAAGAATGAACTTGTTTATATTGCAAATTTATTGAACAGAAGTTAATTTGTTCTTTATAGTTCTTAGTTGTTGGCCTTTGGTGAGCACTGGACAATAATATCCAGCCCCTTTGTCCAAGCCTCCCTAAGCCCCTATCTTAAACTAAGGAATGACTTAATCATCACCAATAATTAGATTCATTAGATTTGCACTGCCCAGTACAGGGGCCACTAGACATGTGGCTATTGAGCACTTGAAATGTGGCTGGTACGGACTGAGATGTGCTCTACAGTATAAAATACACCCTGGTTATTGAAGGCTTCGTATGAAAAAGAATGTAAAATAACTCATTAACACTTTCTTAGTATTTTTTTACATGTTGATAATAGTTTGGATATATTGGATTAAAGAAAACATGATTAAAATCAGTTTTGCCTGTTTCTTCATGCTTTTTAAAATGTGACTACTGTTAATTAAAACTTACATATGCTGTATCCCACAAGTTTTGGTATGATGTATCATTATTTTCATTAGTTTCGATAATTTTT
>NW_007726208.1:945139-956473 GCF_000696425.1 Galeopterus variegatus | reverse complement strand
AACCACAATTTTTTTGAAGTTCTTACAACAAGCAAATGGAAAGGACATGCTAGGGTGGGAGCGGGGAGAGGGAGGAGGGAGGGAGGTTTCGGTGATGAGACGTAATAATCAACTACATTGTATATTGACAAAATAAAAATTAAAAATAAATAAATAAAAAATAAAACTTACATATGTAGATTACATGCGTGGCTCATGTTATATTTCTGTTGGTTATTCAAAAGTGTGTAAGATAGGATATCTCTTCTAGGCATCTGGTAGGGAACAGGACTGACAGGCAATTAGAGTGGTGTGGTGAGTGAGATAGGATCTCATGCACAGGAGACATCTAAACCAGTTTTGAAGGCCTGTAAAAGGTCTTTAAGGCAACAGTAGTGTCTTGTTTTTTCTTCTGTTTTACCCTCTTTTGAGGTCTCTATGTCTGCTTTTTGTTTAGAAGAAAATAAAAGTCACAAACGAATTAAAAATTTTTTGGAAGTCTTTATTTTAGTGGTATTGGGTAATCAATCTAATGAAACAAATCAAAGTTAAAGAAGGCCTGAATTTGCTTACCGAAGCCACTTCTCTTTGTCCTCTCTCCCCAAACACTAGCTTAGACAACCAAATGGATGGTAGTGCCATTTGTGAAGTATGGAACACAAATCAGTGTTAGGTCTGTTAAGTTCAAGATACCTGTGGTATACATTCAGATGGTGATTAACATTAAGTAGTTGAGTTATGGAACTAGAGCCTAGAAAAAATCTCAACTGGCAATACAGACTGAAGTTTAAGTAATAGGTAGATATGAGATCCTAAGGAATTGAGTAAAGTGAAAAATAAGTTAATGACAAATCCATTAACCAAAATAAGTTAATGAGGAACAGGGAGGGTAAGGAAAAGGAACATAAAGGCCACTGGCAAAGAATGGCCAGAGAGCGAGGAGGAGTTCGTTGTGTGCTATCAGGAGTTTATTGTGTGCTTCCAAGAAGCAGTAAGCATAGACAGTGTGAAATGTGGCTAAGAGATAAAAATAGAGACTGAGAAATGTCCATTGTCTTTAATAATGAGGTGAAAACAGGTTCTCTGGGAGGGTTTGAGTTAGGTGCCAAAGCTAGATTGCAGAAGGTTGAAGAATTCATGAGAGGTGAAGAATTGGAATCAGAGACTTACTGTTTGGCAGGGAAGGGGAGGTAGTGGGAGGAGGGAAGATTTTTGGTAGCTCTTGATAGATATATTTAAAATAGGACAACTTGGTATGTGTGTATTTGTGTGTGTCTGTGTCTTCTCTGGGTTGTAACTCCTTAAGAAAACTTTCTATATCTGCATTTTTGGAATACAGTGCTGCATCCCTCACAAGATAACTACCCAATAATTGTTGATCGTGGTTTTAATTTTAATTAGTATCTCTTTTTAAACAAGATTCTTTATCAACATTATTTCCAAATTCTCTAAACATTAAATTTACATAAGGGCTTAATTTTATCCTAGCTTAAATGCACTATGACCCTTTTGTATGGCTTAATGAAAAGGGAATGGGCTTTGGAGTCTTTTATAACTATAATTCAAATCCAACCTCTGGCACTTTAGCTATGCGATCTTGAACAAATTAATACCACTTTTGGCCTCTTCTTTCTCATCTGGGAAGTGAGGATATAACTCTTCCTTTATTGTTAGGCTTGTAGGATTCAGTGCGAAAACATGTTAAGTTTTTTTGTATATGAATGTAGTGTTTTGATATGAATTTGGCACTCAGTAAATGCTTCATAGTAGAACAACAACTTTATATGTTATACATGCCAGTATTGCAGTTTTTATAATTTGATTTAAAGTAGTATATGTGATATGGTGTTATATTTTAAATAAGAGGAACATTTAGTTGAAATTTGAGTGAAAAATTAACCTTTGAATAAAAAAAAAAATGTTTCTTTTCTTGCTGCCCCTCCTCCCCTTCCAGGTCCTGAGGGAGTCAAACAAATTAGCAGAAATGGAAGAACCACCCTTGCTTCCAGGAGAAAATATTAAAGACATGGGTCTGTAATGGTATTTTTTGTTTAACTTCCTTCTCCCTTCTGACTGTGGAGGTTTCTTAGTACTGTCAGCATACAGAGAAAACACTGGCTGTCAGAGACACCTCCTGTCCAGCAGTCTTCTTTACTTGCACCCTTCCCAACATCTTAGTGTGTTCTGCAAGCTAGGCCTGGACCTGCTGGTAGTGTTCAAGTTTGGACTACTGGGAAGCATGCAAATTAAATTATATTTTACCCTCGTTTGTTTTATTTCTTTGAAAGTAGGTGACTTTTTTTTTTTAAACTGTTGCTGAATTCTGTTAAGGAAAATTTCATTATTTTGACTTACTGCATTCAGATACTGGGTTGCCTAGATAAAAACATGGAATTGTCACTTTATATAAGTAATTTTTCTAAAACACATTTTGTCTTGTTTGCCTCCGTTATGTTTTTCTTCTCTGAATAAACTCAGGCAATTTTTTTTGGATGAAAGTATTTCACATCCTTTGCAAAGCAAATCATTTTTGTACATAGGTGCCTTTCTCTGTCTAGACTAATACTTATAATGTGGACTGAAAACTGAAAATGAGCATATAAAATGTGTTTTTGTCCTCCTGCTTTTGCTTTGTTTCATCTGTGTGATAGTCTACAAAATACTAATAGTTGATAAATAATATGTTAAGAGAATGAAGTAAATTATTTTTTAGCCAAAGTGTATACTATCTTTCATTTTATTATTAATAATAATTTTTAAACAGAATTTAAGAAATGCTTAATTTTCTCTGGCTAGGTGTCATTTCCTTGTATAAAAATAAGCAAGCCAAAGGGGGGAAACTATTCTTTAAATGGGTTGTTATTACCAACTAAATTTAGCCGCTCCTTTATTTTTTTGGGCAGCTGGCCATTACTGGGACCTGAACCCTTGACCTTGGTGTTATCAAGACCATATTCTAACCAACTGAGCTAACCAGCCAGCAAAAATTTAGGTTCTTAGCACTTAGTGTGATATTTGTCTCTTGCTATTGACTCTTCTTTAAAAACCTCCACAGTATTTTTTCCTACTCAGCCTATGTATACACTAAACTCTCTATCTGCTCAACTACTTATAGAGTTAGATATATATTACCAGCAATTATTGAGTGCTTACTGTCATAGTTAATCATTCTTAGAGTAATATTCTGAGAAACATATTAATCCGTTTTCTAGATGAGGAAACTAAGGCATTAGGGAGATTACTCAGCTAATAAAGCTATATCTAGCATTGTGAAAATTTCTTTTTTCTTACATTGAACCTATTGTCCATGCTGCTTCCACTATGCTATATGGTCTTATAAAAGACTATCAAGTTATCACTTGGTCCTTCTCTTTTTTTAATATCAACACTTCCTAGGACTTCATCCATGACCTGTTTACCTTTTCCCTTGTATATACTCTTTACAGTTGATCATATCTAATTTAGTAACTTTACCTACCATATATTGGCTGCTGACTCCAAAATTTGTATTTTCATTCTGAACCTCTGTCCTAATGCATGTAAACAAATGCTTCTGTCTTTGACACGTGCCCTTCCATATCCCATAGGAACCTAATACCCAACATCTCCAAAACTGAAATCATCACCTTTAACCCCAGCTTACTTTTTTCTTACATTCTCTCTCTGTTGACATCAATACTAGTTTTCCATTCACTCAAGTCAGAAATCTGGTTGTCATTTTACACTGTTCCTTTTTTCTGAGTTCCTTTTTCCCCCTAAGAAATAGATTTTATTTTTATAGCAGTTTTAGGTTTACAAAGAAATTGAGCAGAAGGTACAGATAGTTCCCACCGCTCCCCCACCCCCTATATGTATATTTTCTCCTATTGTTAACTTGTTACATTAGTGTGGTACATTTGTTACAATTGTGAACCAATAGTGATATACAAGAGCACTTTAAAAAGTTTGTGGAAAAATTGGATTAAAGATAATACAATCATTTCATGAACTTTTCAAAGACCTCTTGTATTAATATTAACTCAGTTTTACATTTTCCTTTTTATGTTGTACAGTTCTGTGGTTTTGCCAAATGCACAGTTTCATGTATTCATCATTAAAGTATCATACAGAATAGTTTCACTGCCCTAAAAGTTCTCTGCACTCCACCTATTTGTCCTTCCTTCCTTCCCCGAAACCCTGGCAAGCACCAATTTTTTTTTTTTTCCCCATTACCTCAAACATCTCTGAACTCTTAACATATAATCAGTTACCAGATCTGGAGGAGTCCACTCTAAGAATTTCTTGAATTTATATTCTCTCCATTTTCATAAACACTTGTTATAATATTTATGCGTTTTGGATTTCAGGAACTTATGAGAAACTTCAAATGGAAATATCCAATAAACAGAAATGGGAGCTTAGAAGAAAAATCTAGATTTGAGGTCCATATTTGGGAATCATTAGTTGAAGATGACAGGAGGAAAATAACTCAGAGAATATATGGAATGAGAAGAGGGACATTAACATAGCTTTGATAAACACTAATATTTTATAGTTATATGGGAGAAGAGGAACAAGTGAGGGAAACTGAGGAGGGAAGAGAGCGTGTACAAGACAAATTGGAGAGAGCCAGTCTAGGCACTTACCTTTGTCAAGAATATTCAGTTTACTTCCCCACTTCTGTATCTTGGATTAAGTTCTTCTTTTGCCTTAGGTGCTTTGTCACCATCTCTACCTATCTAAAGGATAGCTGCCATGGGGAGCAACTCCGATGCTTATGCTCCTTGAACACTCCTCTGACCCCATGGCTGAATAGCCTTTCCTTACTCTGTATACTTAGAGTATGTTTTTCTGTCTCTCTTTCTGTACATGTTGCATGCTGTCATTTGTTACACTTATTTGTATATGTTTATTATCCTCATAGATGTGTATTCTCAAGGTAATTTTGGTATACCTTACAGAAACTATTATGAATTCTTTTTCTGATCTCAGTGAGAATTTGAGAGGATTAGTAGATCTAAGAATCTTTTGGTACCACTAGATAGTGTTATTATGGAAAAACTGACAGGAAATATAATTTTTAAAATATCCTAATTTAAAATCATCTACACAGACTTGATTATTGTGCAAAAAAATTAAATTTAATAGGAAAAATGTCTAAAGTTAGGGTAAACTTCCATATATTTTTTCATGTAAAAAAGACCTTGGAGTTTTAGTTGGCTTTATATAAAGGTTTAGATTTTTTTTAAAAAAGTTAAAGCAGTGTCAGGAGCATCAACAGAATGCTTTAGGAAAGTAACAGAGCATTATGGCCTGGCTACCTCAGGAGTAGAGGTACCGGCAGATGGCAGGAATTCAGCCTTTAATGCATGAGGCAGATGTTAAACAGACTGTGCTAAGTTAGTAGCTTAGCTTAGTGATAGGAGAGAAGGAAGCATGATGTGGTGGAAAGAGGTCTGAGTTTTTAGTCAGAGGAATTGGATTAAAGTTTTAATCATAGCAGTTACTGGTTGTGAAACAATAAGTAATTTATTTCACTTTTCTGAGCCCAGGTACACTCATCTAAAAATTATGGATAATTATATTCTTTTATTTAGGGGTTGTTAAAAAAAAAAAAAGTTCAGGTACACTCATCTAAAAATTATGGATAATTATATTCTTTTATTTAGGGGTTGTTAAAAAAGTTAAATGAGTTACTCTGCTAAAAATTGCTTTTTAAAAAACTCTAGAGTGCTAGGTTGGATGGCCGGTTCGCTCACTGGCTGAGCGTGGTGCTGACAACACCAAGTCGAGGGTTAAGATCCCCTTACCGGTCATCTTTTTAAAAAAAAAAATAAATAAATAAATAAAAAAGTTAAATGAGTTACTCTGCTAAAAATTGCTTTTTAAAAAACTCTAGAGTGCTAGGTCCTCCCTCCCCCACCCATCCCATCAACATCATATCTGTTCACTTGCCTTAACAAGTTCAAGGAATTGTGATTGTTTTGCTTCTTCCCCTCCCCCCCTTCATTTTTATATTTACTTATTTATTTTTATTAGCTCCCACAAATAAATGAGAACATGCAGTATTTCTCTTTTTTGTGCCTGGTTTATTACGTTTAATGTAATTTTCTCTAAGTCCACCCATGTTGCTGTGAATGGTAGTATTTCATTTTTTTTAATAGCATAGTATTCCATTGTGTAGATGTACCACAGCTTCCTTATCCACTCATCCAATGATGGGCATTTAGGCTGGTTCCAGCTCATGGCTACTGTAAATAGTGCTGTAATAAACATGGGAGTACAGGTATCCCTTCCACATGATGATTTCCATTCTTCTGGGTTTATACCCAGCAGTGGAATAGCAGGGTCATATGGTAGATCTATCTGTAATTGTTTGAAGAACCTCCATACCATTATCTGTAGAGGCTGAACCATTTTGCAGACCTACCAGCAGTGTAGGAGGGTTCCTTTTTCTCTGCATTCTCGTCACCATTTGTCATTTTCAGTCTTTTGGATATTAACCATCCTAACTGGAGTAAGATAGTATGTCAGAGTGCTTTTGATTTGCATTTCTTGAATGCTGAGTGATGTTGAGCATTTTTTCATGTGTCTGTTGGCCATTCATACATCTTCCTTTGAGAAATGCTATTTCGTATATCTTCCTTTGAGAAATGCCTATTTAGCACCTTTGCCCATTTTTTAATTGGGTTACTTTTTTCATTTGCTATTAAGTTGTTTGAGTTCCTTGTATATTCTGGTTATTAATCCTTTGTCAGATGTATATTTTGCAAATATTTTCTCCCACTCTCTCAGTTGTTTGCTCTGTTAATTGTTTCTTTTGCTGTGCAGAAGCTTTTTAGTTTGATATAATCCCATTTGTTTATTTTTCCTTTGGTTGCTTGTGCTTTTGGGGTCATATTCATAGTCTGTACCTAATCCTACTTCTTGGAGTGTTTCCCCTATGTTTTCTTTAAGGAGTTTTATTGTTTCAAGGCATATATTTAATTCTTTAATCCATTTTGAGTTGATTTTGGTATATGGTGAGAGGTATATGTCTAATTTCATTCTCCTACATATGAATGTCCAGTTTTCCCAGCACCATTTACTGAAGATGTATTCTCTTCCCCAGTGTGTAGGCTTGGTTCCTTTGTCAAAGATCAGATAGTTGTAGGTGAGTGGGCTGATTTCTGGATTCTCTATTCTGTTCCATTGGTCCACGTGTCTGTTTTATTGCCAGTACCGTACTGTTTTGTTTACCATAGCTTTGTAGTATAGTTTATAGTCAGGTAGTGTTATGCCTCTAGCTTTATGTTTTTTGCTCAGGATTGCTTTGGCTATTCATGGTCTTTGTTCTTCCATATGAATGTTAGGATTGTTTTTTCCAATACTGAGAGAAATGTCATGGAATTTTGATGGGGATTGCGTTGAATCTGTAGATCACTTTGGGTAGTATGGGCTAATGTATGGTTTAAAAAGCATTAATGCTGTGTAGATTCATCATTTATCATTTAATAAAATGTTGCTTGTGATTATTTTTCTACAAAGTTGTGTATCGGTTGCTTGGTCAGGAATATAATATCCTTTTATAATACTGATATTTTGTATACAAATTATATTTTGTATACATTTGTATATATTTGTATAACTAATTATATTTTGTATACATTTCATTTTAACTACAATATTTTTCCCAGAACTATAATCAGATTAGGAGTTTCTGGTATATATGTTTTAGGTATTGTATTTTTAGAAGAATGTCGCCAAACTGGACTGTTGCCAGAGGAAGACCAGGAGATTACTGAGGTGGTCTAGGAACTGTGATGAGATGAACAGTGACTGTGCCTTGACACATTTACTTTTATTACCACCATTACCAGCACTCCTTCACCCCGCTACTCCAACCACCATGCCTATTTTATCCAAGGGGATAATAGCCATCTTTGTTTCCTTCTGTTCTGTTTCAGGGGAAGAGAAGTCCCTCCACCTCTTCAGTCCTTCCTATTTATTCTATAATGCATAGTGCAGGGTTGGAAGCGTGGATTAGGTTTCTAAGGTGTCTTGGAATCATTGATTCTGTGATTTCTGAGCATAAATTAGACTAGCAATCAGAACAATTTTATAAGATAAGAAAGTAGTATTTAATAGCACATAATGTATGGTAAAATATGGACTTTTTACCTTTTCAGCCAAAGATGTAACTTATATATGTCCATTCACTGGTGCTGTACGAGGAACTTTGACAGTCACGAATTACAGGTTATATTTCAAAAGCATGGAACGGGTAAGACTTGTTGAATTTGATTTTTGTATGTATGTGTGTGTTGTTCATATCCAGTTTTGTTCATTTTTGATCATTTCTAATTAAATGATATCTGATTAAGATTTTTGTCAGCTATAATTATACAGTATCAATTTTGTTTTTTCTTTCCTTCCCTTAGGACCCCCCATTTGTTTTAGATGCTTCTCTTGGTGTGATAAGTAGAGTAGAAAAAATTGGTGGTGCTTCAAGTCGAGGTGAAAATTCTTATGGACTAGAAACTGTGTGCAAGGTAAATGTTATAATTTGTATGTGATTTTGTTTAGTTTGAAAAACTTTCTATTCAGTAGACCCTCTGTTTAGAAACTGGTTTCCAAAATATCAGATGGATTTCATTCTAGAAATGTCATTCTAGTAGAAGAAAAAAAAATTCAGCCATAAGAGAAAAGATGATTCATGACTTACACTTAATTATTTTGGACCTAATTTAGTCTGCATATTTCAATATGCTCACAAATTCATAGCAACTTATTTTTATAATGACCTTCTTTAACGTGCATAGTACTCTACAGCATATAAAGTACTTTCACATTTATTATTTCACTGTGAGCCTCATAAAAATTCTGTGAGTTAAGCACAATAGACATTATTACCTTTAATTTACAAATTAGAAACATAAAATGTAGAGCATTTAAGGCACAATACTTTTGTTCTGAATGTTCAGTTTCACTAGTTATCGCCGAAAAGCAATTAAATGAGATACAATTTTCTCCTGTAAGATTGACAGATTAAAAAGAATAAGATCCATACTATTAGACTTGAATTTATTTACTATTTCTTTTCTGTTGGATATTATGCAGCTTTGAAAAATAGCAATATGTTATTGACAGAAAAAGGTATACATAATGATTGTTAAGTAGAAAAAGAAGTTCTAAATCCATTCCTGCACATACACACACACAATCACTTAAGAATCTAAAGGGATATATGAAAAGATTACATTAATATTTGTGTGCTTGATTTCTATTTTCTTCTTTGTGATTTTTATATTTTCTAATTGTAAAAGTTCTGATATGTGTGTATCATGGTCAAATAAGGATTTTTTTTAACATACCAAAATTTATAGGATGCTGGGCTCCTGCAGTGCATAGAGGAAAATTTATACTTGTAAACTCCTATATTAAAAATAAGAAAAATCTCCATCAGTAATATAGACTTATGCCTTAAGAAAATAGAAAGAAAAGAAGAGCAAACTAAACCAAAAGCAAATATAGGTAGGGAAGGAAATAACAATGCAGAAATATGTGAAAAAGGGAATTAAAGAACAACGCCAGAAGTTGATTCTTTAAAAAGATCAACAAAATTTGCAAACCTTAGACTGACCAAGAAAAAAAGAGAGAAGACTGGAATTACTAAAATTGGAAATAAAGTGGGGGCATTACATTGTCATTATGGTTTTTTGTGGTGGCAAGACTAAATTTCTTTTTCTTTCTCATTTGCATTTTTGTTCTACCAGTGGGTTTTGTTCTTTCTTGTCTGTTCGTGGTGGTGATTATCATTTTTCAGATTTCAGATGTAGGACTTCCTTGAGGATTTCTTTTAGGGCTGGTTGTATGGTGGTGAACTCCACAGATTTCGTCTGTCTGGAAAATACACTATTTTTTCCTTGTTTCTGAAGGATAGCCTTGCTTGGTATATTATTTTTGGCTGGCAGTTTTTTTCTTTTAGTATTTTGAATATATCATCTTATTTTCTTCTGGACTGTGGAGTTTCTGTTGAGAACACTGCAGTTAGTCTGATAGGGGCTCCCTTATAGGTGACTTGATGCTTTTTTCTTGCTTCTTTTAAGATTCTCTCTTTGTCTTTGAGCTTTGCCAGTTTGGATATAATGTGTCTTGGAGAGGATCTTTTTAGGTTGAATCTGTTTGGGGATCTTTGAGCCTCCTAAATCTAAAGGTCTGTGTCTCTCCCCATACCTGGGATGTTTTCTGCTATTATTTCATTGAGTAGTTTTTTCATGCCTTTTTCTTTCTCCTCCCCTTGTGGAACATCCATGATTCAAATGTTTGTGTGCTTGAGGTTGTCTGTTAGCTCTCTTAGATTTTCGGAGAGAGAGAGAGAGAGAGAGAAAGAGAGAGAGAGAGAGAGAGAGAGTGTGTGTGTGTGTGTGTATTTTTTTTTATTTTTATTTTTTTACATACATTGGCAGTTATCGATTCTGTTCCTAACACATATTTCTGTCCAGGCCTTTATTCTGGTGGGCACCATTGTTAAAATTTGTACATAATGCTTTTAAAACCATTACTGGTTAAAAACAAGGTTGGTAGAAAAAAGCATCACTGTTTCTCTGTGAGAAGTGGAGTAAATTGTTTAGCATATTTATTCTGAAGTTTTAACATTTTTTAAAATTTAATTTAATTTTATCAATATACAGTTTGGTTAATTATTATGGCCCATTAAAAAAAACTCCCTCCCCTGTCACTCTCCCTTATTCCTCCCAACAACCTCATATCTGTTCGCTTGTCGTAGCAACTTCAAGGAATTGTGATTGTTGTGTCTTCTTCCCTCCCCCCCCCAGTTTAATTGTGTGTTTATTTATTTTTACCTCCTACAAATAAGTGAGAACATGTGATATTTCTCTTTCTGTGCCTGTCTTGTTTCACTTAATATAATTTTCTCTAGGTCCATCCACGTTGATGCAAATGGCAGTATTTCATTCTTTTTTATAGCTGAGTAGTATTCCATTGTGTAGATATACCACATTTTCCATATCCAGTCATCTGATGATGGACATTTGGGCTAGTTCCAACTCTTAGCTATTGTAAAGAGTGCTGCAATGAACATTGGAATACAGGTATACCTTCAACTTGATGATTTCCATTCCTCTGGGTATATTCCCAGTAGTCGGATAGCTGGGTCATATGGCAGATCTATCTGCAATGTTTGAAGAACCTCCATACCATTTTCCATAAAGGCTGCACCATTATGCAATCCACCAACAGTGTATGAGATTTCCTTTTTCTCTGCAACCTCGCCAGCATTTATCATTCACAGTCTTTTGGATATTAGCCATCCTAACTGAGGTGAGATGGTATCTCAGTGTGGTTTTGATTTGCATTTCCCGAATGCTGAGTGAT
>NW_007726208.1:918172-944582 GCF_000696425.1 Galeopterus variegatus | reverse complement strand
AGCATTTATCATTCACAGTCTTTTGGATATTAGCCATCCTAACTGAGGTGAGATGGTATCTCAGTGTGGTTTTGATTTGCATTTCCCGAATGCTGAGTGATGTTGAGCATTTTTTCATGTGTCTGTTGGCCATTCATGTATCTTCCTTTGAGAAATACCTATTTAGCTCTTTTGCTCATTTTTTAATTGGGTTACTTGATTTTTTGTTGTAAAGTTGCTTGAGTTCCTTGAGTATTCTGGATATTAATCCTTTGTCAGATGTATGTTTTGCAGATGTTTTCTCCCACTCTATTGGTTGTCTTTTAACTCTGTTAATTGTTTCTTTTGCTGTGCAGAAGCTTTTTAGTTTGATATAATCCCATTTGTTTATTTTTCCTTTGGTTGCCTGTGTTTTTGAGGTCATACTCATGAAGTCTGTGCCGAGTCCCACTTCCTGGAGTGTTTCTCCTATGTCTTAAGCAGTTTTATTGTTTCAAGACATATATTTAATTCTTTAATGCATCTTGAGTTATTTTTGGTATCTGGTGAGAAGTATGGGTCTAGTTTCATTCTTCTGCCTATGGATATCCAGTTATCCCAGCACCATTTGCTGAAGAGGCCGTTTCTTACCCAAGGAAGGCTTAGTGCCTTTGTCAAAAATCATATGGCTGTAGGTGTGTGGGTTGATTTCTGGGTTCTCTACTCTATTCCATTGATCAGTGTGTCTGTTTTTATGCCTCTACCATGCTGTTTTGGTTAAATTATACTTTGTAGTATAGTTTAAAGTCAGGTAGTGTTATGCCTACAGCTTTATTTTATTGCTAAGAATTGCTATGGCTGTGCATGGTCTTTTGTTATTCCATATATGTCTGGAGAGTTTTTTCCATTTCTGAGAAAAATGTCATTGGAATTTTGATGGGGATTGCATTGAATTTGTATATCACTTTGGGTACTATGGACATTTTCACAATGTTAATTCTTCCAATCCAAGAGCGTGGGATATCTTTCCATTTTCTTGTGTCCTCTCTAATTTCTCTCAGCAGTGGTTCGTAGTTCTCATTATAGAGATTTTTCACATCCTTGGTTACCTCTATTTCTAAGTATTTTATTTTTTATGGTGGCTATTGTAAATAGGCAAGCTTTCTTGATTTCTCTTTCTGCATGTTCACTATTGGAGAATAGAAATGCTGCTGATTTTTGTGTGTTGTTTGTATCCTCCAACTTTGCTGAAATCATTTATCAACTCCAAGAGTTTATTCATAGAGGCTTTAGGCTGTTTGATATATAGGATCATGTCATCTGCAAACAGGAACAGTTTGACTTCATTTGTTGGTTTCTTTGGTGGTAGATAAGCTTTTTTTTTTTTCTCTTTATTGTTAGCATTTTTATTTTACTAGTAGGTTTTGATTTTTGTTGAGTTTAGATGGCAGTGGTAGTTATTTTTCAGGTACCAAACCCAGTATTCCCTTGAGAATTTCTTGTAAGGCTGGTCATGTTGTAGTGAACTCCTGCAGTTTTTGTTTGTCTGAGAAATTTACTATTTGCCCTTCATTTCAGATGGATAGCCTTGTGGAGTAAAGTATTCGTGGCTGGCAGTCTCTGTCTTTTAGTATTTTGAATATATCATTCCATTTTTTTCTGGCTTTTAGGGCTGTGATGAAAAGTCAGATGTTAGTATGATTGGGGCTCCCTTATAGGTGATTTGATGCTTCTCTCTTGCAGCTTTTAAGATTCTCTCTTTGTCTTTGAGTTTTGCCAATTTGACTATAACATGTCTTGGCGAAGACCTTTTTGGGTTGAATACAGTTGGGGATCTTTGAGCTTCCTGAATCTGAAGATCTATGTCTTTTCCTATACCTGGGAAGTTTTCTGCCACTATTTTGTTGAATATGTTTTTGATGCAATCTCCTTTTTCCTCCCCTTCTGGAATGCCTATGACTCGGATATTTGAGTGCTTAAGGTTGTCTGATATCTCTCTTAAATTTTCTTCAGTGTTTTTAATTCTTTTTTCTTTTTTTTTTTTCTTTTTGTCTGCCTCTGTTATTTCAAACAGCCCATCTTCAAGGTCAGATTCTCCCTTCTGCTTCTGCAAGCCTGCTGGTTGAACTGTCTTTTGTGTTCTTTATTTCCTTGAATGAATTCTTCAGCTCCTCGAGCTCTGCTACATTCTTTTTCAGGGTATTGATTTCCTTGTAAATTTCTTCTTTCAGGTCTTGTATACTTTTCCTTGTTTCATCGTGCTGTCTTCCTGAGTTTTCTTGTATCTCATTTAGATACAGTATAATTTCCATAGAATTATTGCTTGAAATTCCTTATCAATCATCTCAAGGGCTTCTTGTTCTATGGGATCTAGAGATGGAGAGTTATTACCCTTTGGTGGTTTACTTTCTTGATTTTTTTTTTTCCTTTTTGTCTTTTTTCGTGACCGGCAACGGATCGCAACCCTCAGTGTTGCGCCTGTACCGGACCGGGACCGGCAACAGGATTGCAGCCCTTGGTGTTGTGCCCGCACCTCGCTCAGCCAGTGAGCGGCCGGTCCGTATGTGGGATCCGAACCNGCCCTTGGTGTTGCGCCTGCACCTCGCTCAGCCAGTGAGCGGCCGGTCCGTATGTGGGATCCGAACCCTCGGTGGGAGCGCCGCCGCACTCCCAAGCGGCACACTGTAGCAGTGCGTCACCGGGCCGGCCCTACTTTCTTGATTTTTGATGTTTCTGGTATCTTACCTTTGGTGTTTAGTCATTGTGGTAAGGGATTTCACAGTCTACTCATTTGGCAGTATTGTCCAGCTAGGATCCTGCCAGGACTGCCAATTTGGCATGGCTGCCTCAGTGCCTGTGGGCGGAAGGTTTGGGCCTCTCTGGGCTGTGGAGATTCAGCTGGGCTGGGAGTACAGCAGCGGTGCCTACCTGTTCCCATGCTGGCACCTCAGGTCATGTGGTTTCCATGGCTCTCGGGCCTCTCCAGGGGGGCCTCTCTGGTCAGTGCACACTTGCTGGGCTGGTGGGGGTCCGGTGGCAGCAGCACCTACCTGCTTGGTCATGCTTTTGTCTTGGGGCATGTGGTTGCTGTCATGTGGTTTCCATGGCTCTCAGGCCTCTCCAGGGGCATGTCTCTGGTCGGCGTGCACTCCCCTGGCCCGGAGATTTTCTGTCTTTTTAGAAATTCTTTTTTCCTTTTTATTTTTATTTTTTTGGTTTCTGAGTTATTTTGAAAAGCCTGTCTTCAAGATCAGAAATTCTTTTGTCTGCTTGTTCTAGCCTGCTGCTTAAGCTATTGGTTGTGTTTTTTATTTTGTTGACTGAATCAATTCAATGAGTTCTGCTACATTCTTTTTTAAGGTACTAATCTCTTTGTAAATTTCCTCTTTCATATCCTGGATTTTTTTTCTTGTTTCAGTATGTTGTCTGAGTCTTTTTGTATCTCATTGTGTTTCCTTCAGGTTTTTTCTCAAAATTTCTTTTTAGTCATTTCAAGAGTTTCCTGCTCTTATAGAGTCTAGTCTTTGAGAATTACTGT
Source organism: Galeopterus variegatus (assembly GCF_000696425.1). Classification (NCBI taxonomy): domain Eukaryota; kingdom Metazoa; phylum Chordata; class Mammalia; order Dermoptera; family Cynocephalidae; genus Galeopterus; species Galeopterus variegatus. The sequence continues at coordinate 941,086 of NW_007726208.1, read as the reverse complement.
ATTCCTTTGGTGGTGTCATAGTTTCTTGGGTTTTTGTATTTCTAGTTTCTCTAGGTTGATGTCTGGTCATTTGGTAGAGCAGTTGCTTCTTCTGTTACTCTGGAATGGGCTTTGAGAAGAGCGACTTTCTCTTCTTTTTCTGGTCTCCGGTGCTGAGTCATGGTGGCTAAGGCTACTGCTGTGGTGGTGCACTGTTTCTGCAGCAGCCATGGCTGTGGTTGTGGCTGTGGTTAGCCACCCACATGGAAGTGTTGTTTTTAGTGTGCTCTCTTCACTGCTTCCGGGCAGAGGGGATTGCCCTTGGCTCCTGTAAAGCATAGTACCTTGTAGTAGAAGAGTTAGATATGATATATTCGTTATCACCTATGTTTTCTGTTTTCTGTTTCTGGTTCTCATAATATTTCTGTTTCCGAAACAATGGTGGGAAAAAGTTGATGTTGTATACCTTCCCCAGTTTCATGTCTAATGGCATTCTCTAAATGCATTGATAATTGATTGAACCTTTGATTACATTTTTACCATTAAGTCATAGGTATTTAATACTATGTACCACTTCTCCAGGTCACTGTTCTCCTTATTATGGCCTAAATATTATCTGTGCACATGTCAATTCTAGATCCCATCGCTCCTTTCTTTTGCTGTTCTGCCAGTGCCAAAATTAAAAGAAACAGTACATGTATAATTCAAGATACTTTCTTAAGCTAATCTTGGAAGTTTTGTGAATCTGGTAGTAAAGCTAACGACTTAGTAAGTTTATGTTTTTCCATTATATTCAGAACAGCTCTGTGAATGTAATAGCTATCAACTTTATGTCAAGCGCACCATCTCCTCAGCACTTTTCTGTAGTCTAATAGCAAATAGACCATAGAATATAAGATGATGTGAAAGAGGATGACTTTAAAATCTTGATCATTTTAAATATAATTCTTTCCATTAAATAAGACCATTATCAATACACCCAAACATTTCTATGGCCTCTATTATGGTATTTTCAGAGAGCTCTGTGGTTAACAGAGTAATTCTGAGTATCTCTACTAGTAATAAAGATATTTACAAGGGAAAACAAGATATCAGCTTAGGTTCTTGCACGTGTATATTTTAAAAGATGATAAAGCTAGCATTCTGGTATTGGATCAGTTTTGTAATACAGTGTTTTGCTTGTTTGTGAATTGTAGGTACACTGTAGTGTATTGTCCCTGTGTTTGGTTTTACAAAATAAGGTATAATAATGCTAGTTTGAATTCTGCCTAGATTAAAACATTTAAATAAAATAGTCTTGAAATTATTTTTAATCCCAAATATTTTTCTTAGTGCTGTTAAGATATCAGTAAACCAGAAAATTAATATCTGCATTCAGCCTGAGCATAGAAAATTGCTTGAAGGCAAATAGTGGAAGGGAACCTTGGTTTTTAGACCTGACTGTAGAAACTGGATAACATCAACCAAATTATTCAGTTTACTTGCAAGTAAAAGTGGAAGAACTTGGACATGGAGTGTAGGAACACCTTTAGGCAGAGTTTGTATTATAGCAGCAGGGGATTTGCAAAGAGAAGATCCAATGGAAATGCATCCTGGGAAGGAATAAGTAGGAAAGTAGTCACCTAACACAAAGGAAATGAAGACACATATGAAGTATAACAACAGCTAATCAGGTTTTTAATAGGGAAATTCATGACAAAATAGGCTTTCACGGGGGAAGGACATATGCTAATTGAATGTATCAGTCATGATATTAAGCTTCAGATATAATATCTCTAATCTCCAATGCTTACGTCAAATGCTACCTCTTACACTGCCCTATCTTGGGTCCATAAGCATAGGTAAATTTTCTCCCCTCCGAATTCTGCCTTGTATTAGAGTACTTGTGTTTCTTTTTATTTCTCCTAATAAACCATTATAATTTCCCTGCCTCCAGGAGCTGTTGTCTGATTTATTTTTGCATCCCACGTTCATAGATCTTAACATTTTACAAGATAGTTGCAAGTAACCTTATTTACTGATTAAATAAAAAGTCAACAATGATTAACGTGGATTCTAAATCTTTTCTAGGATATTAGGAATTTACGATTTGCTCATAAACCTGAGGGACGAACAAGAAGATCTATATTTGAGAATCTAATGAAATATGCATTTCCTGTCTCTAATAGCCTGGTAAATCTTTGAAAAATATATACTATAATTATTGATGTGGTGTAAAGAAACTTGTGTAGGCTATCTAGAATCTTGACATTTATGTCCCTGCTTTGACATTTAACCAGATGTACAGTTTAGGTTTAACCTAATCTCTTAGGCTAATTTCTTTAGGTATGAATTGAGGAAGCTAGACTAGCTGATTTCTGAGGTCCATTCCAGAGCTAGTATTCTATAATTATATCATCTTTCTATCCATGCTGTTTCCACGATGAAAAGCTATATATGTAGTCTTCATTTGGATTGAAATCTCCTTTTTAATTGACAGCTGACAGTTAAAAACTAGTAATTTAGGAGGGAAAGGTGGGCAAATACTGAGTTCCTACTGTGTACTATCAACAGTGATAGGCTCCTTGATTTATGTTATGATGAAAAGCTATATATGTAGTCTTGATTGGGATTGAAATCTCCTTTTTAATTGAGAGCTGACAGTTAAAAACTAGTAATTTAGGAGGGAAAGATGGGCAAATACTGAGTTCCTACTGTGTACTATCAACAGTGATAGGCTCCTTGATTTATGTTATGTCACTTCAGTTTCACAGTAGCCCTGTGGTAGTAGAGATTATTTATCCCTATTCTGGAGGTGAAACCAGGATCAGCAAACAGTTGACTCAAGAGCATGGCTAGTAGGGAATAGAATTTGGAGTCAACACTGGTCATCTGACTGCAGTTTGAAATTTCTTATTTTACATAATAGTTTCTGCCATTTTGTCTATAAAAATGATAAATTTCATTTTTTTGTTGCATGCCAAAAAATAAAAAGCTTAGTGTATTTTGGAAAATTTAGCATAAACTTCATAGCTGCTTAACTGTTGATGTCTGTGATGTCAGACTAGTCTATTATATCAGAAGATACCATTTTAAAATGCATTTTCTTTCAATATTTAGAAGTAGATATGTGAAGGAAATGCAATGATACAGTAGCATTTGATAAATTTTGCTGGGTCTCTGTGCTTTGCTATATGTTTGAAAAATATGTAAAAACAATAAATTTTCAAAATTATAGAATAAAAACTAAAGCAACAGGGTAGAAAAAGGATTCCCATACAAAATATTCTTGCAGATAAGTAAATGAAAACTTTGGGTATGATAAGGATGCATTTCTGATTCATTGCCTTCTTAAATGTCTTTTTAAACAAATAACTCTGTTTATATTTTTGTAGCCTCTTTTTGCTTTTGAATACAAAGAAGTTTTCCCTGAAAATGGGTGGAAGCTATATGACCCTCTTTTAGAGTACAGAAGGCAGGTATGTACTTCTTTTCTTTCAATTTCAGTATTCTATATTCTTTTCATTACAAAGAAAACTCCATGGGTAGAAGTAAGCAGCTTTATGTAGGGTTGTTTTTTATGTTTTTGGTTTTTAAATGAAGACTAATCCTGATTGTTTGTCCTCCTTTCATTTTCTTTGAACATTTTTAGAACACGTCAGTGATCTTTTGTGAATTTTTACTTATCTAGGAATTTATATCAATTTATTTTGAAAAAGGGTGTAGCACTACAGCTAATGTTGGCATCCTGCCAACATCTCCAATGGTCGTGCTCTTTTACCTGCCTGTAATCCTGCCAACTGGGCCAATTGTTGAGCTAGGGCTGGCTCTGAAGCTTACAGACCCCTCAAGCCTGTTCAGACTGGTTCACAAACCCTTCACATGCCAGGCTGGGTCACCAGACCCCTCATACGCCAGGCTGGGTCACCGTCTGAAGCTTACAGACCCCTCACGCCTGTTCAGACTGGGTCACAAACCCTTCACATGCCAGGCTGGGTCACCAGACCCCTCATACGCCAGGCTGGGTCACCAGATCCCTCACACGCAGGTCTGTGAGCTAGGTAACTGGCCAAAAGGTCCTTGGAGCCATAGGTTCGAAGGCGTGGCTGTGCAGGGTGGATGCCCATGCTTGCTAACTCCACCCACACACAACTTTAATTTACAAAGAATGCATCACACCACCCCCAACTGGACCTGAGGTGAGGGGCCCTGATTAAACTATCCTGTTTTCCCAACAAAGCAGAACAATTTCGAAGTTGAAAATAAGATGATAGGTATATATAAGTTTTAATATTCTTATATGCCATTCAATATTATTCACACAGATATTTCTTTTTTGGGTATCTGATAATTTAATTCTGAAAAAATGCCTTAATAATTCTACTGTTTATAACTTAGCTCTACATAAAATTTTGAAAGTTTTAAAGCTTCACAGAGGACACAGTGTGCTTCCTATCATGTCCTGCTAGTGACAGCATTGATTTACCTTGGTTTGTAACCATAATGGGAATAACCCCTCTACATTTTGAATTCATCACATATTCTATATATAGATCAAAACTTTACTCCTATAACCTTCTCAGGTATTTTCTACCCTACTTTGATTCAATTTAATTTAATAAATTTTTACTAATACCTTCTTATCCCTTTATTCTTTGTCTTTATTCTGCTGAGACAGTTTGCTTTGTAATTCTTTCCCAGTGTTACCAGCTTGTGGCGGTATCATCTCTCTTATTTCTTTGGCTTTTTTTGTGCTCCAAGAAGAAAGTTGTTGCATCTGTTTTCTCACTGCTGTATCCTCAGGAGGTAGCACAGTGCCTGGCATGTAGTAGACAGTAAATAGCTGTTGAATGAGTGAATGCATGAATGAAACTTAGGAGGAGAGTATTCTGCTCCTAGTATATGCTCTGTAAATATTTGTCAGCTAACAAGTCTCCGGCATATATTGGTTTTATTAACTTAACCATGTAAGTGGCACATACATATGCCTGGTTTTTTCTCAGATTTCATAAATATTAATTCATTTGATCTTTATAATAATTCTGTGAGGTAGGTACTAATATTATCTGCATAGCATATGAGTAAACTGAGGCAGAGGAGCATTGAGTAATCTGCCTAATGTAACACAGCTACTAAGTATGGGAACCATGATTTGAATGCAAAAAATCTGGTTTTGGAACTCTGCTCTTCACCAATATACTGTAGACTTTCCCCCTAATATCAAAATATTTTTTAAAAAAAGAAATTGGGCTCCTCTTGCTGAGAGACTAACACTTCTTATGGAAAAAAATTGTCCATAGTAGCTATAATAAAGATTTCAGCTATAACTGAGAAATATGTATATTTATATTAATCAGATAATTGAATGAATGTAACTTAAAATTCGGCTGTAATTGCAACTAAGGAGGTCACCGTAAGACTAAGGAGAGCATCCAAAAAATCATGTTTACATTTCATGTATCTATGTGCTACCCGGTAGTTTGGAATCTAATGAGTCTTATAGATAGTGAATTAATTGATAATAGATGATATTTGTGACCTCATAGAGCAAGAGGGATTAAAAATAAAAGCGTAGGTTCTCCTGGGATAGGGTGTCTGATGAATGCTACCCGGTAGTTTGGAATCTAATGAGTCTTATAGATAGTGAATTAATTGATAATAGATGATATTTGTGACTTCATAGAGCAAGAGGGATTAAAAATAAAAGCGTAGGTTCTCCTGGGATAGGGTGTCTGATGATCAGTCCTTACATATTTTAAAGTCAGGTCCCAAAATGCTGGTTATTCAGAGTAAGAGTGAACTGGAATTAAATAAGGTCTCGACTAGACATGAAGCCTAGATTTGTGTAACTTGAATTTTCTGTTAAACGAAGAGAGAAAAAGGGTGGGAGGGTCAGAAATTATTTTTGAAGAGGTAAGCTGGAAATATTTCCAATCCAATGAAAGGTACCAATTTACAGAATCAACAAGCTCAGTTAATCTCAAGCAAGATTAGTGTAAAGAAGTTCAAGTCTAGACACATCACAGGGAAACTATAGAAGATCAAAAACAGAGAACATTTAAAAAACAGCTAGAAAAAAATAGCAGATTATCTTCAAAACAAAAGACTGGCAGGTTATTTTCAAAAGCAACAATGGAAGATAGAAGATAGTGTAATTTTATCTTGAGTGTGTTGAAAATAAAATATCTGCCAGATTAGAATTCTATACCCAGTGAATATATCCTTTAGAAATGAAGGTGAAATAAAAACATTTTTATACAAATCAAAGAGTGTTAACTACCAGAAAAAATTCTAAAGGATATACATCTAGTAGAAGGAAGGTAACCCCATATAAGAAGATCAGAGATCAAAAACCAAATGAAAATCAGAGAGAATGGTAAGGTATGGTAAATCTAAATGAACATTGACTATATACAGCAATAATAATTTTCTGGAGTGTACTGTATATGAAATTAGAATACTTGGCATCAATAGCACATAATTTAGAAGAGGAATAAACAGAGTTACAGTGTTTAAAGCTTCTTGTATTGTCTGGAAGATAAGGAAAGATTTATTATTACTAAATTTTCATAGGGTTGTATGTTATAATGTATTCTAAATGCATGTGATAGAAAAGAAAGGCTGGAAGTTAAAGAGCTGTAATCTATTTTAAAAAGTTAGAAAAAGTATAGTGAAATAAACCTAAAGAAAGTAGAAGGAAGGAAATAATAAAGATAAGAACAGATATTAATGAAATAGAAAATAATTATACAGTGCAATAAGAATCAACAGAGACAACTGTAGTTTCTCTGACAAGATCAATAAAATTATCAAAACCTCTAGAGAGGTTTAACAAGAAAACAAAAAATGAGAATTCCCAAGTAAACAATATAACAAGTGGAAAGAAAGACATCCCTATATAAATTATGCAGATGTTAAAAATGATATCAAGGGGCCGGCCCGTGGCTCACTCGGGAGAGTGCGGTGCTGATAACACCAAGGCCCCGGGTTCGGATCCCATATAGGGATGGCCGGTTCGCTCACTGGCTGAGCGTGGTGCTGACAACACCAAGTCAAGGGTTAAGATCCCCTTACCGGTCATCTTTAAAAAAAAAAAAAAAAAAATGATATCAAGGTATTATGAACACCTGTATCAGTAAACTTAAAAATTTTGGTGAAATGAATAATTGCTTAGAAAAATTTAACTTGCCCGAACTGATTCAAGAAAAAATTGGAAAACCTATGTAATCCTGTATCCACTCCATAAATTGAATCTGTGATCAAAAATCTTACCCAGAATAGACCCCATGCCCAGGTTTCAGGGACAAGTTCTACCAAACATTTAAGGAAGAAATAATTCAAATCATATGTAAATCTTTCACAAAACAGTAAAAAAACAAATAAATAAATAAATAAACTTAGCACATGAGTCTAGCAAACTGCATTAGTCCATTTCTGTTGCTTATAACAAAATACATGGAACTGGGTGATTTTTAAAGAAAACAAAATTTATTGCTTACAGTTTATGAGGCTTAGAAGTCCAAAGTCCAGGGAACACATCTGGTTGAGGGCCTTGGTGGTGGTGACAGTGATGGCAGAATATCACATTGCAAAAATGGTGGAGCAGAGAGAGAGACTAACTTCCTCTTTCATTCTCCTTTTAAAATCCTCCAAACCACATCCATGACCACCATTTTAAATGCATTCACTAAGGCATGGTCCTACAATCTAATCACCTCTTCAAGGCCCCACCTTTCAATTGCCATAATAGGATTTCCTACCCTCCCAACAGTTGTAGTGGGGATTAAGTTTTGGGGGGACATTCAACCCAAGGCATTCCACTATTGGCTCCCCCAAACTCAAGTCCTTTTCATATGCAGATATCTTCATTTCATCCCCAAAGTCTTAACTTGTTTCAACTCAAGAGTCCAGTCTCAGAGTCCCATCTGTGAATTCAAAACAAGTTATCAACTTCCAAGATACAATGGTAGGACAAACATAGGGTGTGTATTCCCATTCACAAAGGGAGAAATAGGCTAAAAGAAAGGTGTAACAGATTCCAAACAAGTCCAAAACCCAGCAGCGCAGGCATCAAATCTTACAGCTGGTGAATCATGTAACTTGACTCCATGTTCCACATCCTCTGCATACTGGTGTGGGGGTTGGGTCCCCAAGTTGTCAGGCATCTCCATTCCTAAGGCTTTCCTGGTCTTAGGCCATGCTTCAGCTCTTGCAGACTGGCATTGCATGCTGATAGCTCCACAATTCTGGGGTGTCCATTGTGGTCCCGCTCCCACATCTCCACTATGCATGGCACCGGTAGGGTTTTTCTGCTGCAACTTCAACTCCACATTTCCTCTAGGCATCACTTCATTGAACACTCTGTGGTGAATCTGCCTGTGGCAGATCTCTTCCGGGGCCCCCCAGGCTTTCCCCTATATCCTTTGAAATTGGGGTGGAGGCTCCCAAGTCTCCACACCTCTGGCATTCTGCAAGCCTGCAAATTTAACAGCACATAGATGTCACCAAGGTTTTTGACTTGTAGCTTCCAAAGCCACAGGTCCAGCCACACCTGGGGCCAATTTAGCTACAGCTGAAGCAGCCAAAGCAGCTAGGGTGTGGCTGTGGGGAACAGCATCCCGAGGTGGCTCTGGGCAGCAAGCCGTGGAGGGCGCCTTGGGCCTATCTCCTGAGACCATTCTGTCTCCTAGGCCTCTGGGTCTGTAATGGAAGACGCAGCCTCCAAGATCTCTGAAATGCCTCCCCTTGTAATCCCTTTCTTTTATACTCATCTCCTTAGCAAAGGGCCACATCATGACTGAGGAGGGTTGGTCTATTAGAATACTTATAAATGTGATTCACTACCTTAAGAGGTTAAAGCAGAATTCAGTCTTGAAACCTGTATTATAGAATTTTCTTCCTCAGTATACCACTCCACAGAGAGTCCTTATTACTTAAAAACTCTACCTAAAATAGTCTTTAAAAATTTTTTTTAACTCCTCATGTCCATTATGCTTTCTTGATAATTTAAGTTCAGACCTGTTGTTTTCTTGGTAATCATTAGATTTGATAGCCAAATTATTCTAGAATTCAAATATGAACATCCTTAAGGTGTGACTTTTGTATTTAGATTTCAAACATTGCATTTTAATTATAAAGCTTCAAATTTACTTAGGTTTGTTTCACTAAGCCAGGAAGAGTAAAAATCCACCACTAGAGAGCTAAACATATCAAGATGGTTTGAAGCTGAGTTTGTTAGTACAATCTTATGTGACAAGTGAAATTTTAAATTCTTCATTCTTATACCATCAATTGATCAATTGGTAAAATATGAAACAAAATACAGAATAAATGGGAATCAGCTAAAAAACCAAGAGTCTACAAGTAACATTACAAGATTTATTCTAATCATAAAAACCAATATCAGAATAAGGCAGTTAAGCAATCAGAAAATCTGACAAGTGTCTTTTTTTTTTTTTTTAAATTATTGTTCTTTTTTACATTCTAAGCTGTTGTTGAGCAGTTGAGGTGGAGGGGGAGAGAGGAAGGAGGAGGGGGAGATAGGGTGGGAAGATGAGGAAGGGGGGAGGGGGGTGTGCTAGAGGTTTGTGGCAGCCCCCTCCCCCATTCTAGCAGAGGAACCCAGGGGGCTTCTGGTAGCAACTCAGTCATGGCTGGGCTGGATGTGTATGTCATGGGGAAGTGGCTGAGGCTCTTGGCCCCACCTCCTCAACCCGGCTCAGGAGCCTAGGGCACTTCCAGTGGTGGCCTGCTGGTGGTGGCTGGGCTGGATATGGATGTCGTGGGGCGTGGCTGAGGCCCTCAGCCCCCATCCCCACCCCAGCTCAAGAGCTGTGGGTGCTTCCAGTGGTGGCCAGGTGGTCATTGCTGGGCTGAATGTGGATGTAGAGGCGTTGTGGCTGAGGCCTTTGGCCTCCCACCACTCCAGGTCAGGAGTTTGGAGTGCTTCCAGTGGCAGCCTGGTGGTTGTTGCTGGGCTGGTGGGCTGGATGTGGACATTGGGGGTGGGCATGGCTGAAGCCCTCAGCCACCCCCTTTGCCAGCTTGGGAGTCTGGGGGGTGCTTCCTGCAGAGGCTCAGTAGTCATCGCTGAGCTGGATGTGGACTTTGGGGGGCCTGGCTGAGGCGTGTGGTCCCTCCACCCTGGCTTGGGAGGCTGAGGGGCTTCCAGTCTTTCTAGGTTTTATAGGTTTTCTTTGATGGTGATATAGACCTTTAAGGTTAATATCAAAATTTTGTCTCTGATCTGTGAGTGTTTTGTTTTTTCCTTCAGTTCTGTGTTGGATTATTAGCTACCCCCACTACTTAAACTCTGCACTGGAACTAATTTGTTGTCCTTTGCTTACTTCTAAAAAGGAGGAATTTCCTGTGGGGACCAGCACTTGAGCTCTGTCTGTAGTTGAGCTAAATTGCTGCTTTACTGCTGATTCTCTGGGGAAGGCTTTTTGTGCAGCTCAGATTTTAACTGTTGACCTCATAAGCATTTCTGGGTCTTGTGAGGTCTGGTTTACCTGGGTTGTGTGGAAACTTTGGTCTGGGCCTGAGTTTTTTCAGCAAACTTCATCCCCTGCAGTTCTGTATTCCTGACCAGTGTCCACTGAGTGAATCTGTGCTGACTGGGAGACAGGTCAGCTGTCCATGGTGTCCATCCCCAATGTTCCCCCAGTGGGCCTGTCTCCCTCACTCCAATCACTTCTCATGGGGTGGGCCATGGACCGGTTCCTTGCAATGACTCACCAGCCTCTGCATGGCTCCTTTTTTTATTTGTCTGTGGTCCCTCACTCTTGTGTGTGTCCATGGGAACCTTGTTAGTGGTCTAGCTGGCCTGGGAGCCAACAAAGCCCTCTTCTCCCCTGCAGCCTCCAAGTAACTTCATACAAAGGGCACAGCAGTGGCTTTTACTAGCTCTTGCTCCATGTGCTCACCAGGGCCAGGCTTGAAGTGGCTGGAGCTCGAAACCCCCAAAGTGGTCCTTTCTTTCTCTTGTCACAGCTGCTTCGTCCTTCATACACTCCGTAGGTCTCTCTTCTTCTTTCCCTCAGCTCTAGCAGTCCCAGCTTGGTAGTTGTTCTTTTTTAATAGTTGTACATTAGTTGATTGTGGGAGAGGGTGATGCTGGGGACCAGCTATTCCACCATCTTGACCAGAAGTCAACAAGTGTCTTTAGAATTGTAAAAAAGAGGAATATTCTTTGGGAATCCATGCAGAATTTGCTGTCTGTTCTAGCAGAATTCAGTACAGAACTTTGGAAACCAGGTGAGGTAACTGTGTCCAGAGAAGAGAAGTAAATTATTTGTAAAAGGAAAAAATAAAGAGTGAAAGAACAATTATACCCATACAGAAAGAGAATTATGAAATTAGGAAATGAGCCGTCAGGATAGAGCATTGAACTCTACATTAAATGATATGGGTGCTTTATGGTCTTTGGCTTACTAGGTGAATTTGTTGGCTTTTATGTTTCTGCAGAATTAGAAATTTTGTCTTTGAATCACCTAAGCTAAAATTTCATGGAGAGGACTCTATATTTGTAGTTAGAAGACTTAGTTTTTTTCTTTTTTTGGATATCTTTTAAGTTTATTACAGAAGAAAATGAAGATCTCTTAATATTTAAGACTAAAAATAAAGCATTGGAGCATTTTTTTTCCCTTTAAATTAAAAAAAATTGGAAGTGGTAATACTTGCACTTTTGTAAAAGGAAAAAATAAAGAGTGAAAGAACAATTATACCCATACAGAAAGAGAATTATGAAATTAGGAAATGTGGTCGTCAGGATAGAGCATTGAACTCTACATTAAATGATATGGGTGCTTTATGGTCTTTGGCTTACTAGGTGAATTTGTTGGCTTTTTTTGTTTCTGCAGAATTAGAAATTTTGTCTTTGAATCACCTAAGCTAAAATTTCATGGAGAGGACTCTATATTTGTAGTTAGAAGACTTAGTTTTTTTCTTTTTTTGGATATCTTTTAAGTTTATTACAGAAGAAAATGAAGATCTCTTAATATTTAAGACTAAAAATAAAGCATTGGAGCATTTTTTTTCCCTTTAAATTAAAAAAAATTGGAAGTGGTAATACTTGCACTCTGGTCAAAATTGAAAAGGTCCAGAAGTTTATATTGAAAGATAGGTTTCCCTCCCAGCCATCCCAGTTCTCCTCCCTTTAGGAAACAATATTCCTGGTTTCCTATATATCCTTTCAAAAATTAGATGTGTACAAAGCTTGTGTATGTGTGTACATTATTTTTTTAAGCATATGGTAGCATACCATGCACACTATTTTTTTTTTCTTTTTTTTTTTTAAAAGATGACAAGTAAGGGGAGGATCTTAACCCTTGACTTGGTGTTGTCAGCACCACGCCCTCCCACGTGAGCTAACCAGCCATCCCTATATAGGGATCTGAACCTGTGGCCTTGGTGTGTCAGCACCACACTCTCCCAAGTGAGCCAGGGGCCAACCCTCCATGCACACTATTCTATACCTTTCTTTTTTCATTTAATATATTTTGAAGATAGTACCATCTCAGAACATACAGACGTTCCTATTTTTTAAAAACTTGAGATATAACTCACATTCCATAAAATTCACTATTTTGAAGTATACAATCCACTGGCTTTTGGCATATTCACAAGGTTTTGCAGTTATCTCCACACATTTAAAAGACTTAGGTTTGGGGCCGAGCCCGTGGCGCACTCGGGAGAGTGTGGCGCTGGGAGCGCAGCAGCACTCCCGCCGCGGGTTCGGATCCTATATAGGGATGACCGGTGCACTCACAGCACTCACTGGCTGAGCGCGGTGCGGCCAGTCTCAAAAAGGACAAAAAAAACCCCAAAAGACTTAGGCTTGAATTTTAGCTGTAGCTCTTACCCTCACCCTTAGGTGTATGCTCTTGAATGAGTTGTTTATGTCACAGTGCTATAAATGATAAATTTGGAATGTACATGGAATTCTCTACAACTTCCTAATGTATAGCTTTGGTCAAATTACGAACTGTGCACAGTTTCTTCATCTATAAAATTAAGTTAATGAAAACTGAATACAATAATTTGTGTGTGTGTGTGTGTGTAAAGAGGCTGGCATAGTGCCTATACATAGTAGATGCTCAATAAATGTATTTTTTGTTGTAATTTATTTGTGTTTTTCTGTTTGATGATAGGAGTTTTCAGGGAATATAAAATTTAAAATATTTAGATTTTCTTAATTCTAACCATTTAATATAATGACTTTCCATCCTCCATTGGAAATTTTCAAATGTCTTATTAAGTAATACTATATGTGAAGTAATACATTATAAAATGGCAGGTATTGAAGGACCACATGAGAGCTTAGTAATTGGTATGTTTTTAAAAGTTATTTAAGTATTTCTTTTGCTTGTTGTCTGTCTTTACTTGGCCCTCCAATACCCCCATGCTTTTCTAATTAGAATCTTTTAGATTAGCAACATTTCATTAGTACTACAATACAGGAGTGAAAATTCGCTTTAGGTATGTAAGTGATAACTATGTATAAAGCATGCGGGTGGACACTGGCGCCTGCCCTCTGAAATTTCTTTGTATAGATGAATGGCAACAAGATTAATCATTCAATCGAACTGAATGAGACTGTGTTTGCAGTCTTTCTGTTTCCTTCCTTCCCCCTGTATAGGCTTAGCACAGACCTGAACTCAATTAATATTTAATGAATTGATAAATCTATGAACATAAAATTGGGTGCCAAAATGAATACAGATCCCTACATTTGAATGTCTCATCCTGAAAGCCTGGTCACCACAAGCAGATAGTAACTATTCCAATAGTTGAAGAGATGGATAGTAGACATAAGAGAGGTTGAATAGGATGGCTCTGTCTTGGTGTCTTAATATTTTAGTTAGGTAATAATTTTTCTTTTGTTTTATTTCACATGTAGGGAATTCCAAATGAAAGCTGGAGAATAACAAAGATAAATGAACGATATGAACTTTGTGATACATACCCTGCCCTCTTGGTTGTGCCAGCAAATATTCCTGATGAAGAATTAAAGAGAGTGGCATCCTTCAGATCAAGGGGCCGTATCCCAGTAAGTCTGAAGCTTTGATGAGACTTCGCAAATGCTTTTACACTTACCTAACGCTGAGAGTAATGAATGGGAGGATGGATACAGTACAGAAATAGCAACAGCAGCAAGTCTTTTGCGGGGACATTGGAGATTGAGTTATTTAGTAAGATTAAAACTGGAGGGAAGACTTAAAGAGGTTTCTGGATAATCTTGGCATGTATTAGATAACTGCGCAGAATTGCATGGTTCTTAACTAGGAAAGAAAGTTTGCTCTGTGCATTATTCATTTTTTTTTATCTTATTATACATTCTTTGGTCATGGTGCTAAATGTTCTCTTCCTTTAAGTCCTAGAAATAACAAAATTTTACAAATTTATGATGAATAACTGGATCCTAGAAAGATCAACTCAAATACTTTGGGGTACAAAATTCACAGAATCTGAAGACTTTAGATTTGGGTAGTTTTACTGATACAGTAATAAAACTTTAAAAGTGGGATTTATTTAGCCCTGGGTTTTTTTGTGTGTGTGTTTTGTTGGTTTTTTTTTTTTTTTTTTTTTTTTTTTTTTGTAACATCATTTTAATGGTGGAATAATCAACTGCTGTTGAATATTCAGCTTATTTCTTTTTAAAAATTTTTTGCTATTATAAACAATGTTTGGATGAACAGCCTTTTATTTAAATTGTGGAGGATATACCCAGTTATTTCCATGTTGCTTAGCTTTTTGACGTTATTGTGATTTCCAAGCATTCTCTATTAAGCTCTAAATATTTCTCCTTAAAGGAGACAAGGGAGGGGCATGGCATCCTAAACCATTATCAGTTAATACTTTAGTTACAGGGCATAAAGATGAAATGAGATAATTTGTGTGTGAAGCCTTAGCCCAGGGACTGGCATGTATTCTTCCAGTAATTGCTTGTTCCTCTCCCTAAGCTTTATACCGTGAGTTAGCAGGAATGAGACTTAGGATTGTTTTCTAGGATAAGAGGAAAGGAAGAGAGGAATGTAATGCAGAAAAGGTGGTGGGGTAAAATATAAGATTCCTCACCTTATTTTTTCTAATCATTCCCACACATACCTCATTATAAAAATCCCTTCTTTTTTAATTTGCAAAAGTATACATCTTTATTGCAAGAGATGTTTTTTACCTGCATACTAAAAACATTTTTTATAGCGTAATGAATTATTACATGACAAAGGCTCTTGTAGTCTTGACCCATGTCAAGAAGTCTAACTGCCAGCCACTAAGTCCTTCACATGTATGTGCACACCACCCCAATCAATTTCACCTTCTACCCCTATCAAAAGTAACCACTATCGTTTCATAGTAATAATTTCTTTGTATTTCTTTATACTTTTATTACCAAAGTGTACATACTTAGACTCTGTAATAGTCTTACCTTTTAAAATACTGTACTTGATATGTCCTTTAAATCTCTCTTCATCTATAGTCCTCCCCTTTCCCTTTTATATGTATATATTTTTCTTTTTTAAATTTTATCTGTAGAGCTCTCATAGTCTGGATTTTGCTGATTGTATCATGGTGTGGTTCAACTTTCTTCTGTCCTCTGAATTTCCTTCAAATGAATCCAGAAGTTTATTCAGATTTAGGTTCAGTCCCTTTAGTAAGGCTATACGTGGTACATCAGGAAGCACGTAATTTGTGGTTGATTCTCCTTTTTGAGATGTTAGCAGCGGTTGATGCTCAGTGCCCAGGAACATTAATTCATTAGTGGGTAACAAAATGGTCATAATCTCATTTTGTGATTTCTTTTTTGGCTATTATTTCTCTTATCTGTATTTTGGATAACCAGCAGTTCAGTTCATATAAGAAAGACAGGATAAATGCTTGATTCTTGGCTGGCTGGTTATTTCAGTTGGTTAGAGCATGCTGTTGTAACACCAAGGTTGAGAATTCAGACCAGCTGCCAAAAAAAAAAAAAAAAAAAATTCCTTGATTCTTCTTATTTACCAGTTTTCCCAGTAATGAATTTACTCCCTCTCATCCCTTAAAGGTAACTAATTTTTTAAGTCTCATTATGAACTCATGTATTTCGATGTTTCTGACATTTTCTAATCCATTACAAGTATTATTTTTTTGAAGTAAAAAATTGTCTTATCTTTGTTCAGAGGGAATCTTTTCAGGTTATCTCCTGAGGTTTTTTTGACACAACCATAGTAATCTTTGCTGTCTCGTATGACAGGAAGTACTAGATTCATCAGTAAATCTAGTGCATTTCCTGCCCTAGACTGGAATAGCCATTTCTCCAGGAAGTTCTGGTTTCTGTTAGTAGGAAAAAGTATTTCAAACCATTATCTGGGTGCTAACGATGCTTATTTGCTACTTGGTTGGTTCTATTTCTAGATCTTTTCAGTGGACAGAATTAGGAAATATATTTTTAAATATAAAAGTACCCCATGAGTTCATACTGATGCTTTCAATTTAGTCAGTATTAACAAGTTTTTACATAACATCTTCAATATTACTATATCAGTATCTCCATTTTTCCACACCAAGCATCCTGGTTCTTAAGGACACAGGAAGTGATAAAATTAGTGTGTCCCATAGTTACCCATTTGCTTTATCCCACCACAGTCTCGGAATAACAATGTTAATACTACCATCACCAGTACAATTACTGAAAAGTTAAATTTTGTTTTTGCATTTGTTCTCCCCATTCTTTCCTATTTTTAAGACACTTTTTATTATATCTACATTGTCAAAGCATATATCCTTTACATATTTTCCCTTTTATACACGTTCTCCCTTCTACGTATTACTTCAACAAGTAGCTATATATTTTGTGCTCACAACCAATGCAGCCAGATTCCTACATGGATGTCTTTCTAGTCAGTTTTTCTTTTTTTTTTTTTCGTCTGAAGTTGTTTTCTAGTAAATATTTTATATTCCTATGGAGAAATAATACTTAAAAAACTTTGCTATTGGCATAAGGTAGCAAAAGTCGACTAATTGAACAGAAAATACAGAAACTAATTTATATTTTTTTGTGAACTTGATTGGCATTGTAGATCACTAAAAGGTGCAGGATAATTGGTTATCTGTAGAGATAATAGAAAAAACTGAATCTCAAGTTCTGCTCAATATCAAAAACAAATATCAATTCAGGGGTATTAAAGACAAATGTAAAGTGCAAAAGTATAAACATTTTAGAAGACTGTATAAGAAAGTAATTTTATTACTTTATGTATTAGTCCATTTTGCATTGCTATAAAAGAATTACCTGAGACTGGGTAATTTATAAAGAAGAGAGGTTTATTTGGCTTATGATTCTAGGACAGCTACATCTGGCATGGGCCACAGGCTGCTTCTACTCATGGAAAAAAGTGGCAGGCAGCTGGTGGGTACAAGCAGATCACATGGCAATAGGAACGAGAGGAAGCAAGAGAGAGGGCAGGTGCCAGGGTCTTTTACACAACAAGCTCTCATGCGAACTGACAGAGTGAGAATTCACTCATTAATCCCCCCACCTACGGAGAGCATTAATCCATTCATGAGGGATCCACCCCCATGACTCAACCACTTTCCAACACTGCCACATTGGTGATCAAATTTCAACATGAGTTTTGGAGGGGACAGCACATCCAAACTCCATCATTCCACCCCTGGTCCCCCAAAACTCATGTCCCTTTCACACACAAAATACAATTATTTCATCCCAACAGTCGCAAAAGTCTTAGCTTGTTCCAGCACCAACTTAAAAGTCCAAAGTCCAAAGTCTCATCTGAGAACAAAAGCAAAGGTCCTTCCAGCTGTGAATGTGTAAAAATCAAAAACAAATTTATCTACTTCCAAGATACAATGGTGGAACAGACATTGGGTACACATTCCCATTCCAAAAGGGAGGAATAGGACAGAAGAAAGGAGAAACAGGCCCCAAACAATTTTGAAACCTAACATGACAGACATTAAGTCTTAAAGCTCCAAAATTATCTTCTTTGATTCCAAGTCCTGTGTCCTGGGCATAATGGGGCATCTGGGCCCCCAAAGCCTCGGGCAGCCTCACTTCCATAGCTCTGCCAGGGGTAGTCCACTGAACAGTGCTGGTGCCTCTGGCTTTTCCAGACCTGTGTTGCACGTTACCAGTGACCCTACAGTTTTGGGGTCCTGGCAGCTGCCTGGCTGCCTTGACTCTACTAGACATTTCCCTGGTGGGGGCTTTCTGTGGGAGCTCTGACCCCACTTTCCTGCTCAGTGTTGCTTTAATAGATGGTGTCTGCCATGGCTCCACCCCTGCGGCAGGTCTCTGCCTGACCCCCAGGCTTTTCCATAGATCCTCTGAAATCTGGGTGGAGGCTTCCATGCCTCCACTGCTCTCGTGTCCTGCCAGCCTACAGACTTAACACGATGTGGATGCCACCAAGGCTTCAGGCTTCTACTCTTCAGAGCTGCTGTACCAACCACACTTGGTGCTGTTTGAGGCAGGGCTGCTTTAGCCAGAGCAGCTGGGATGCTAGGAGCTGGTTCCTGAGTGCAGTTGTGCCCCAGGTCTGTCCTCCAGGATAACTCAGTCCTTCTAGCCCTCAGGGTCTGTGATGGGAGGGGCACCTTTTCAGACTTCCAAAATGCCTTCAGGGCTTTTCTGTCATTGTCTTGGCTATTAGCATCTGGCTGCCTCATCACCAAACTAATGTCTTTAGTAACCAGTTTATTTGCTTCTTACCTTGCATTTTTCTCCTACTCTCTGCTTCTCTACCACATGGCCTGGCTGCAAATTTTCCAAATCTTTATGCTCTGCTTCCCTTTTAAATTCTGGCTTTACATCATGCCTTTGTTGCCATAACTCAGAGTAGGCTGTTAGAAATAACCATGCAGCTTCCTTAGTGCTCTGCTGCTTAGAAATTTCTCCCACCAAACATTCTGATTCACAAACTAGTAAGTCCCACCTTCCACAAAGTCCTAGGGCATGGACACATTGCAGCCAAGTTCCTTGCTATGGTGTTGCAAGGGTGATCTTTTGTCCAGTTCCCAATAAGTTCTTCATTTCTATCTGAGACCTCATCATCTGCATGGTTTTAACTGTCCACGTTCCTTTCAACATTCTGATCACAATGATTTAACCATTTAACTCTAAAACGTTCCAAACGTTCTCTCATCTTTTTGTTTTCTTCTAAGTCCTCCAAACTCCAGCATTTGCCTAATACCCAGTTCCAAAGCTGATTCCACATTTTCATGAATCTGTATAGCAACACCCCACTCTTCAGTACCAATTTTCTGTATTATTCCATTTGTGTTGCTATAACAGAAATACTGGAGACTACGTAATTTATAAAGAACACAGGTTTATTTGCTTACGATTCTGGGACAGCTGTGTCTGGGATGGGCTGCTTCTGCTCATGGCGGAAAGTGGCAAGTAGCCAATGGGTACAAGCAGATCACATGTTAAGAAGAAGCGAGAGAGAGAGAGAGAGAGAGAGGACGTGCCAGGGTCTTTTAAACAACCAGCTCTCTTGGGAACTAATAGAGCAAGATCTCACTCACTACTCCTCCTCCCTCAGGGAGAGCATTGATCCAATCATGAGGGATCTGCCCCCATGTCTCAATCAGTTTCCAATACTGCCACATTAGTTATCAAATTTCCACATGAGTTTTGGAGGTGTTGTGAGGCTGCTGCACAGAAAAGAAACCAGAATACCCAATTGAGAATTTAAAAGGGGGTCTTTATTGACCGGCCAGCAACTGTCCCTCCAAGAAGGTCTGGGAGGAGAGCAGCCCTGACTTGAAGTTTAGAGGGTTTTTTAAAAGGCACATTTTTACATTAGTCACACAGTTAAAATTATCAAATAGTCACACACTTATAGTTATCATATAGTCATACACATATACACATACCCTCCTGGCGTGAGGAGTGGGTTTGGGGAGGCCTAGCACAAGCTAATAACAGAAGCTGAAACAAGCTAGTTAATCGCTCAGGAGCAGCTTGGGTGGGGGATAGCAAGCAAAATTTAAACTTCTCTAAGTGCAAGCTAATATTTAGCTTTTAACTTCTATTAAGGGGGCTGAAGAGCTGAGGGGTATTTTCAAACAACAACATTTTCTAAGCAATTCAAACACTGTTTAAACTTAATCAATCTACCTTGTCACACAGCAAGCAGTTTTACAGAAGCGAATTTCGTATGTAATGAAAGTGGGGGTCATCCTATTTCACTACACGTCCAAACTCCATCACTTACTTTCTGATATTTCCTGGCTCCATACTGTCTCTCCTACCCTGTACCCACACCCACACTTACACCTACCCTAACCTAACCTCTTCCTCACACTCTACCCACACACATTCTTTTTTCTAGACCTTCTCTTCCACTGGTACCCACACCCACACTTACACCTACCCTAACCTCTTCCTCACACTCTACCCACACACATTCTTTTTTCTAGACCTTCTCTTCCACTGTCTCTGCTACCTCTGTCCTGCTCAATTTTCATTATACTTTCAGCAGGAGGGATCCCTGGCCAGTCAGTTAGGGTAGTTTATAAGTGTTAGACTATGTTGGCTCCTTTACCTCTACTGTAGGCCCTTTATACTCATCAGCTATTAGAATGCACAGAACCCCTCCCAGTTTCAGCTGCATTTCTTAGGTTGATCTGTTGTGCTTTTCTGTAGTTCTAGAAAAAGAAAGCCAAAACAACAAAGCAGAACAAATAATAAAAATTATACGATGCTCTCGAGGTTCTCCTGTGTCCATTTCTTCTGCTTCCTTTCATTCACTGATAGCGGCCAGATCTTGTGGCTGTTGGTAGTTTGCCCCACCTGTTGGTATTTTGGAATTCAGTGGAATATTTTGTCACCTAGTTCTGTTTTAAGTGATTTTTGTGCATTGTTGGTTTTACTAATTGCTCTTTTTTAAAATACCAGCTTTATGGAGATATAATTCACTTACCATGAAATGTATTCTTTTAAAGTGTACATTTCAGTGTTTTTAGTATATTCACAAAGTTGTACAACTATCACCACTATCCACTTCCAGAGCATTTTCATTATATGTGTTTTTGTGATGGGTTCTGTATAGTTGTTACTATTGACATCTTTCTAGAATTTGTTCCAACAAATTTGAATTGAAAGTCCCTCCACCCCTGACCTGTCCTGTTCCCACTATTTAGAAGTAATCCTTGTTAACAGGTACCCACTGAAACACTGTTAATTTTGTAACTGTGATAGTACTGAATCCACACTATTTCCTAGACTATCAGTGTCAGAAAGGAAGCCTGAACTTCTCTTCTTTTGGTAATTTATTGTTGATTAAGAACTGGTGACTTTTGTTGTTTTCAAAGGTGTGAGTCATATGATCCCTTAATTTTATTTAACTACAGTGGCTGTTCCAGTGTTTTCCTAATTTGTTTCTATTAGGGCTCTAAGAAGTGTGATTTTATGCATGAGTTAGGTAGGATATAGGGGAATATTTTATTCATAAAATATAAAAAGTCCAGAAAAATTAGATTCTCTTTTCCAGCTATAGCTGAGTTTGAACAGCAAGTATTTCCTCATTCTGTTCTGTAGATGCAAAGTTAAGTCTTTTAGGATAGTGATGACAAATAGCATTCTGTGCTTTTATACTTGTTCTGTCTTACTTGTAAAGAATTATGTGGTTAAAATAGAAGCAAGTTATTATCATTTCAAATAATTTATTTTGAAAATATTAAGATTAAAATGAGATGAAGAAGCAGGGAGGTGAAGGAGCATGGGTGAACCAGACGTGTGGTCCCTGCACATGGAACTTGTAATCTGGTGATTTCAGTAAGTATGCAGGGAACTCTTCTGTAAGAAATTGTTTAAGTGGAATTTGAAATATGGGCAAGGAAAACTTAATGATGTAAAATGTTTAAATACCTTCATATCATGTTTCACATTTAATTTTTTAATGGCCACATAAGGAATCAGGGTGAGTATATATTCCTTTTTTCTGAAGAAGAGCATGAGGTAGAAAGTGGTTGTGTTCAGTTTCCTTGAGCCATCATCCACATTTTTCTGTGGAGTGTTCCTTGACCCCACTATTGGATAATTTATGGCACTTTTTCATGGATGTCCACATACAGTGGATGTGCATTCATTTATGATTTCCTGTGATGTGTCCTTTTTTCCAGGCAAAGGGTGGAGGTTATGAAAGTGAAGATGCCTATCAAAATGCAGAACTAATTTTTTTGGATATCCACAATATTCATGTTATGAGAGAATCATTACGAAAACTTAAGGAGATTGTATATCCCAACATTGAAGAAACTCACTGGTTGTCTAACTTGGAATCTACTCACTGGCTAGAACATATTAAGGTGAGTATATGTTACTATTTCCCAAACACAGACTTCCTCTATCCTTTGTCTATATTGGCTGTTTTCTTATAATTGAAATCAACGTCAAGCTACCTTTCTGAACAGTGAAAAATTGATAACTGCTTTGATAATTAGAACTACTTCTGTTGTTTGAATGAATTAGTTTCCTGTATTGTCCATTTGGTGCTGTTGTACTTATTTTTTTCTCTCTCTTTCCCATTCTATCTGAATTCTATCCATCCTTCAGATCTCAGTTAATATTTCATTTCTTTCATAAAGTCTTTTCAGGTCATATTGATTTTCATTTTCTCTAAACTCTTCACTATGCCTTTTCTTTCCATTTAATCAGGTGCTACCCTGTACTTCATTTATTTGCTTTTGTGTTTCAACCAACATATATAGCTAACTCATGGACTGGATATTCTTATTTCTTTTTTGTCCCCTCAGGAGTTAGGGCAGCACTATCTGTGAATAAGTACCTAATATTGTTGCATGATTTGTGAAATTAAAAACTGATCAGGGAGGGCCGAGCCCGTGGGGCACTCGGGAGAGTGCGGCGCTGGGAGCGCAGCAGCGCTTCCCGCCGCGGGTTCGGATCCTATATAAGGATGACCGGTGCGCTCACAGCGCTCACTGGCT
>NW_007726208.1:867064-917849 GCF_000696425.1 Galeopterus variegatus | reverse complement strand
AAAAAAAAAAAAAAAAAAAACTGATCAGGGAAATGGGGGAGAGAAATTGAATGAAGGATATCATTTGAGTGCTAAATCATTTGCAGAGCACCATGTGAACAGTAATTTATCTAACAGGCTGTATTAGTCTGTTTCTGTTGCTTATAACAAAATACATGGAACTGGGTAATTTGTAAGAAAATGAAATTTATTGCTTACAGTTTTGGAGGCTGGGAAGTCCAAAGCCCAGGGGACATTTGGTGAAGGCCTAAGTGGTGGCAACAGTGACCCAGGGGTCTCGTATGGCAGGAAATGGTGGAGCAGAGAGATAGTTCCTCATGCACTCTCCTATTATAGCCCTCAGAACCATGCCCCTGACCACCATTTTTAATCCATTCACTGCAGCATGGTCCTGCAATCTAATCATCTCTTTAAGTCCCCACCTTTCAATTACCATAATGGGATAGTTTTCTTCATGCACACGTTTGTCTGGCTTGCTAACCTTGTTCTTCCTCCCTTCCTCGTTCCCTATTCCCACCCTCCTGATTTGTCATTCTCTTGTATTTTTTTCCAGAATAGTATGATGACAAAGACTTGCTTTTAGTCTTTGAAAACGTTAGTAGCAATAATAAGATGGGGAAACACTTTCCCACTCATGGTAATTCTTTCACTTGGCAGATATTTTAAGACTTCACAAAAATTGAGTACTTTTTATTTCTTTTGTTTTTTGGGGGGGGGGGGGGGGGGGGGGGGGCATTCAGTCTACAGCACATGCTAATTTAATGTTTGAAGCACCAGACTATTATTTCAACTAATATAGTTATGTATGTTTTCAGATACATTCTGAATTTCAGTAATATAACATTCCAAAATATAGTCTTACATAACAACATATATATTACGAAATAATGGGAAATGTGATTTGACATGTTGAGGAGCAGACCTGTACTCATGTCAAAATCTCTAAAATTCAGACAAAATTGAAGAGAAGGCCAAACTGATCTAATAATGAGAATTATAATTATAGACTATTGTGATTATTGTTTCTCTTCTAGAAGCTAAGAAACTTGAGTATAGCAAAATATAAACACTACTCAGAGAGCATGTTCATGTGGCCCATCTATTGTATGGTGTGCAAATATAAAACCATGAGACTTAATTTGGAACTAACATGAATTGCTGGGTTTGCTTTGAAAATTCCAGGTCATTTCACTGGTGGATACAACATTCTTTAAACATTTTTGGCTGTAACAGGAACAGGTTTCCCTAGAAGTATATAAGATAAACAGTTTGGCTTTCTCCTCCCCCAATCCTCACATCCAGAAGGCTTACTCACTTTCTTCAGATCTCTGCTGAAATATCACCTTCTCAGAGAGGCCTTTCTCAACCACTTCATACAAAATAACAGTTTGACCATCACTCTCTACACCTTGTATGGAGCTTTACTTATTGCTATCGGACATGCTGTATATTTCCTTGTTTATTTGTGTCTGGCTGGCCTCCCCCAAGTACAATGTAAACTTCATTAAACAGGTACTTTGTTCTATTCACTGCTCTATCTCCAGCACCTAGAGCAGTACCTGCTACATAGCAAAGGACTACATAAATGTTTATGAATGAATGAATGAAAATTACCACTTTGGATAACTCTTCCTGGTCAGTCTTAACTAAAGCCTTAATTCTTGAGTCATTATTCTTAAGTCTGTATATGCATTTGAAATATAGGTGGAGCTATGATAGTGAATTAGGATCATTGGAGAAAGAGGTCCAAGTGCTGTTTTTTTTTTAATGCTCACAAATGACTCTGATGTGTAGTTAAGATTGAGATTGCTTCAGAATATCCCATTTTCAGAATATGCTTACAATTATGATCAAAGGGAGGTTATCAGAAGATTTCCAAGCCTAGTAAATCTATTTTCTTTCATTCTGATTTATGTGTATGGTACTATATGCTTTTTTAAGTATGATATTATGGCATTGTCATTACAGAGAAGAATGGGACTATATTGACCATTTCTAAAGATACTACTATGTGTTTCTTTTTTGGTTATGTCTAATTCTGTTCAGATCATTTTCAGAAAAGGTAAGTTATTTTGCAAAGGGTTTCTGCATATTTAAAAAATAAGAGCTGAAGTTATTTTAGGTACCAGTTAAATTGACGTGAGGATAATATTAATCAATCTGATGAGAATTTCTATTCATACTGTTACAGAAAAGTAGCTTACTCTAAAGTTTATACTGTTTACTGTGTTCTATGTGACTTATAAAAATCTTTAGTCAAAAAAATAAATGCTATAGAATATTTTAAAAGAGATCCAATTTTATTGCTTTTAAGTATTCTAGTTTGGTTAAGTAATCATTGTTTCAAATAATAGGAAGATAAGGCTTCAGTTGGCATATCAATTGTTTTTATTTAAATAGATGATGTTGGAATATTTGATGATTCTTAGAAACAGATCCCTTTAGAATTTAATTCTCATAAGAGAAATCTTACTCATATTGTTGATTTATTCAGCACCCAAAGGTACCTTTCATTTGGATATTTCATTGCACAATTAATGGAGTGTCCATTTATGAGATTTTTCTAGTTTTAATAGCAAAATTTATATGTTCTCTACCATTTATAAAAATTTTTAGGAGGTGATAGATGTTTTTTTTCTTCTCCATGTTATTGAGACAATCATCCCTAACAAAACTATTAGTAAATTGTAAAGAAGGAAGTATTTAATTTAAAAATTTTTTTTATTTAAAAAAAAAGTTTTCCAGCTTATTCTTGCAGGGGCTCTTAGGATTGCTGACAAAGTAGAGTCGGGGAAGACGTCTGTGGTAGTACACTGCAGTGATGGTTGGGATCGCACAGCTCAGCTAACTTCCCTTGCCATGCTCATGTTGGATGGCTACTATCGAACCATCCGAGGATTTGAAGTCCTTGTGGAGAAAGAGTGGCTGAGCTTTGGACATCGATTTCAACTAGTGAGTAAAGAACGTTGACTCTTGATATATCACATGCATCTCACACAAAGCACGTGAAAATAATGCCTTTTATTCTTAAGCTATCCATCTAAAATTGATCATTTATCTAAGGGGTAAACTTCACATGAACTTTTTGTTTTGGAAAGCATGAGGATATCCTAATGTGACTCCACAGTCTGGAGCCAGGGCTTAGTTATTTGTCGGACGTCGGACCCAGACTCTTCTGTGATCTCTACCAGTAAACATCAGATGTCATTCGGTGATATCTCCGTGTGTTTCCACCTCCAAATAACAGTTTAAGATTAGTATGAATGGTTATGGAATTGCAAGGCACTTATAGCTTTTACTTTAGACTTACAAAAAGATGAGAATGGCTTACTTATTATTCTTAAAGTAGCTATATAGAGGACAATTGATCACATAGGATCTTGGTCTCAGATATTAGGCTAGGAGTAAAAGAAATAATGGAGTAGAAATAAAAATAACTCAGAGTTGGAATAAAACGTAGCTTTTCTATCATGCTTCTTAAGGTACTAAAACTATAATGAACATATGTATAGAAAATGTTATAGTTTTATGGAAATGGTAAATTTTTGTCATTCTCTGTGGTTCAGAATTTATTCTGATGTTATCAGATTTCAGAATTGGAAGGACCTCAGAGTCTAGGCATTCATTGTTACTGAATGTCTTCTGTGCAGTCCCTATCAAATAAATGATTAGTTTCTTAACACCTCCAGAGATAATCAGCACATTCTTTGCTGAGGCTAACCAGTCTCACTTCAGAAAGTCTACCTGCTAAAAATTTGTTTCCCATTGTTCTACATTCCCCTTTGGAGACATAAAGAACAAATATGACTCTGTATCCAAATCAGATAGTCCTTCAGATATTTGGAAGTAGTTATCTGCCCACGTCACCGTAATCTTCATTTCTTCAGGCTGAACATACTTTTTCTTCAGTCTCTTCTCATTGTAATCCCCTCACCATCACAGTTGTACTCTGCACTTTGCTCATGGCTTTCTGCAAGTGGGTACCCAAAACTAATCACAGCTCCTTAAGTAGAGGAATGGGGTGTTTATGTCCCTTATAAGAGAGACTGTACTTTTTTGCCTTTCCTTTTCATACTCTGGATTTATGGAGTTTTTAATTAAACATTCAAGTGGTTTTCAACTGTGCTTCTGTTAAATACTAAATTTGGAATCGGAAAACTTGGGAACAGTAATCTTGTGGGTTCCAGTCTTCTCACGTGTTGTCTGTATATGTTAGTTGTAATCATAGAATTTAGGGAATGAGGAGGAGGGATATTTTCCCAGGAAGGAGAAGCAGGGTGAACAAACATCTGGATGGGAACGAGCAATGAATGATGAGTGTGGCAAGAAAAGAGTTGAGGGAGGAGTGGATTAGAGGGGAGCCGGATTCTGAAAGGCCTCGAAGCCACTGAGCTTCGTTTCTGGGCAGGCATTGTCCTAGATCAGTTGACTTTCTGAAAGGTGTTTGCCTGAAAGCTGTCTCTAATGTTAACCTTTAGTATCCAGTAGTTACCAGGGTATACTAGCAGTGGTTATGAATCAGTCCTTGAAAGGAACAGAGGTTTAAAGTTAGTCTGCTCTTTTGTCTTTTTTTTTTTTTTTAAAAGATGACCGGTAAGGGGATCTTAACCCTTGACTTGGTGTTGTCAGCACCATGCTCAGCCAGTGAGCTAACCAGCCATCCCTATGTAGGATCCGAACCTGGGGCCTTGGTGTTATTAGCACCGCACTCTCCCGAGTGAGCCAGGGGCCGGCCCTTAGTCTGCTCTTTTGAACTTGAACTTTTAAATACAATTGGGCATCTGGGGTGTCCTATTCACTTGGCTCACATTTTTCAGTTCTCTATGCAATATACATATCATGAAAAGGCCATTTAAAACAAATTCTTACTTCAAAGAATGAAGTTTTAGGCAGCCAAAGCTGTACATGTTAAAATAAATGTCTTTAAAATCATAAACATTTTAGGCTTTTTGAAGTTTCTGTGGATTCCTAAATTGCTAACTCCGGTTACCTACTCCATTTTTCCCCTGTTCTGAAAGCAGAATTTTGGCAATTAAAGGACATCCAATCGAGGGTATGCTCACAGGGTTAATATAGGGTAACAATTCTCAAACTTTTTGGTTTCAATTATTGATGACCCTGAAGAACTTTGTTTATGTGGGTTATATCTATCAGTATTTGCCATATTAGAAATCAAAATTTAAAAATTTATTAATAATCTATCAATTAACATAAATAAAATTTTAATGAAAAAATAATTATATTTTCCAAAACAAACAAAAAAAGTTTAATGAGAAGACTTTTGCAAATTTCCTTAATGAATCTGGCTTAATAGATGACAGTTAAATTTTGTATCTGCTTTTACAATCTGTTCTGATATGTTCTGTTGGTTGAAGTATGTATGAGAAAAATCCAGTCATACACATATGTAGGTGGAAAGTAGAGTTGTTTTAATAGCTTTTTCAGGGAATTGTGGATATTCTTCTTTGATACTATTCCAAAACTTCCAAAACTTGCCAAATGGTAGTTTCTTAGGGGTTAGTTGTAATGTGGAATTCAAAACCAAATCAGTTTTTTTGTAGTTCGTTCCACTGAACTCCATTGGTTTCTCTTTCACTTTGAGCAGATCTTTCACCCATGCATGATTTTGTAACATCATGTATTGGTTATTTGGAAAATACTGGCTTACTGAGTTATATATATCTTCCAAATGTTAATGCATTTCATTATTCAGTATCATAAAATCATGTTTGTTAACATCACCACTGATTTTATCAGAAATGTGTTTAAGTATTGTCAAGATCATTGTGGTGGATAAAAGTTTTCTAAAAATCCAATTTTCACTTGACAGCTTCAATTTTAAAAATACTGTCATTCACTTTCCTTAAAGAGACACATTCACCTTGCACATAAAAAAAAATCTACGAACTATTCAGATCTTACAAACCATAATTCACCCACCTGTTCTTTCAAGTAAAGATGATGTTCCATGACAAACTGGCATTTCCTACCATAGTGCTTATTTCCCATTTTATCACATAGGATATTTTTAAAAAATGTGTATTCGAGGGGTGATTATAAATTATAAATTATAAAATAAATTTTACTACTTCATCAAGAACACTGGCTTAGGAAAAACTGACGTTTTTTCTTTTTTTCTTTTGTCTTACTGTGAGTATCTGGCAGGGCGGTATACAATACCTACTAGTGCAGTTTGATACCATTGCCTTGATTGACTCCTGATAAGGCACCAGAAGTTTTTTCCTTCCTCACTTATGTACCATTAGTGCGAATGCCAACACACTGAAAGAGGCAAATAATGTCATAGGATTATTATGAAAGTAGTTTGGGCCTTACAGCCCCTGCAAGTCTGTGGACCACACTTTTAGAATCCCTGCTTTGGAGTAAGGAGAAGGAAAGGTTCTGTTTCAATCATCTGGGTCAAAGGTCCTTAGAGAAGAACTGAGAAATTGGGTGGGCAACTGCACGTTTGGAGGGTGGATGTCAAGCATTTTTGAAAGGTTTTCAAGGATTTGTACTAATGTGGTTTCTCCTGATAAAGACAAATGGGGTGAGGTACCCCTCTGTTCACTGGCCAAGGTATTAAAAGGCAAGGGTATTTTCTGAGGCCATTGTACAAGTAACTGTTTCTTATCAGAGAGAAATTAAATCTCTAGGACAAAAATCTAGGCTCTGAATGCTCTTATCTAACATTATCAGCCTTTTAGAATCTGGGTTTCATTTATTAAACAGTGGTAATTCCTATTACAAGCATATCATATCAGAAAAAAGTCTGGCACTTTGTACATCAAAATGTTAATAAAGATTTCTGCTTGGTGGGATGACTTTATTTGCAGCGCTCTAAAAATTTTTAAAATACTGACCAAATACTACTTTTATTGGAAAATAAAATTATTTCCATTAAAAAATGAAAAATCCTTGGCCGGCCTGTGGCTCACTCGGGAGAGTGTGGTGCTGATAACACCAAGGCCCCGGGTTCGGATCCCATATAGGGATGGCCGGTTCGCTCACTAGGTGAGTGTGGTGCTGACAACGCCAAGTCAAGGGTTAAGATCCCCTTACCAGTCATCTTTAAAAAAAAAAAAAAAAAAGAAAAAAAAAAAATCCTAGAAAGCTCATATTTCACTCTCTCTCTTTCAGAGAGTGGGCCACGGAGATAAGAATCATGCAGATGCAGACAGATCTCCTGTTTTTCTTCAGTTCATTGACTGTGTCTGGCAAATGACAAGACAGGTAACTTATCTGGGATTTCTATTCTTACATGTCTCCTTCAAACTGTCTAGTCAGAGTTGGGAGATTTGGTCACTGATTATCCTGTAGTTCATGTAAAATGAAAATTCTTGTTAGGTTTCCAGGTGATAGAGCTATTATTTATTGTCACATTATGAATTAAGTTAAAGGTTATTATTTGGGAGTATTAAACACTTGACAATTTGATTCTATTAGCATTTCAATGAGTGGTATTGATAACAACCCCTGAGACATTTCCTCCTTTGTTCAGAACAAAGTGTTAAATAATAGCATGCTTATCCAGAGAAGCTCATCTATACATTTCTAAGGGATGTGAAGAAATAAGCTAGGTAACTCAGGCAAAATAAAGTCCTATTTAAGTAATTTTGTTTTTAGGCATGTTTTTAGCTATTATGTTTTAGAAAGCTATTATGTTCTAACAATTTTCTAACAAATGGGTTTATTTGAAATATTAATGTAAATGGATTTAATCTTTTGGAAAGATACCTGAGACTGAAAAACACCTTGTTTATTGTGGGATCGCTTCACTAATGAGGCAAGGGGTAATTGTCTTAAAGATGCGATTAAACTCTAACTCAAGAAAAATCATCTCAAAACCCAAAAGTTGAATGCAGCTCATTGGTGTGTAATTACTTATCCAAGGGTTTATTAGACCCCGGACATCTGGGTTTTTAGTTAGACTGCCACACGAATAGAAAGTAGGGCAATTCCTGGCTGTGCTTCATTTTAGGATCATATTTTAGCTTCAATAAAATAGGAGACTATTTATTTCATTGAAAAAATGGTGATCGTAGTTGAAATACATTATATATTTAATAGTTTTTTCCCTCATAAGCATTTAAACTTGGGTGGATTATTTTGAAACCTGCTGGGTTAAATGAAGCATTGCTGTAGATATGACTACAGGACAATGAGGCTGATATTTTAACATATATACTGAAAAGGTGTATACAATCCAGTTTTGTTTTATAAATTAGGCCCTTGGTATGGTTGGTGGGGGTGGGAGGAAGGAGAGAAGCTGCGTACTTAGTTTAACAATGTTTACTACTTCTTGGAGTAAGTTTGAATTTTTCTTTCCTTTGAGGGTAGCATATTGGCTATACAAATCCCTACCAATCCTTTTTTGGGTATTTGACCAAAAGCAATAGGACCCATTTTTGACCATTACCATATTCAGTTTTAAATAACCTTTGACTATTGACAGAAATTAAGGATGCCATCAAAGGAGTAGGAAAGCTCTTTGAAAACATGACATCCTTGATGGTTAAATGTACTGCCTTCCGGGCCGAGCCCGTGGTGCACTTGGGAGAGTGCGGCTCTGGGAGCACAGTGGCGCTCACGCCACGGGTTCAGATCCTATATAGGGATGGCTGGTGCACTCACTGGCTAAGCGCGGTGCGGACGACACCAAGCCAAGGGTTGCAATCCCCTTACCGGTCACAAAAAAGGACAAAAAAAAAAAAATGTACTGCCTTCCGGGCCGAGCCCGTGGTGCACTTGGGAGAGGGCGGCTCTGGGAGCACAGTGGCGCTCACGCCACGGGTTCAGATCCTATATAGGGATGGCTGGTGCGCTCACTGGCTAAGCGCGGGGCGGACGACACCAAGCCAAGGGTTGCAATCCCCTTACCGGTCACAAAAAAGGACAAAAAAAAAAAAATGTACTGCCTTCCAAGGTGAGTACCTTGAAGGGGGCAGTGTGTTTAAATATATTAGTTCTGATATGTTAGAAAAATCAATTACTCACATTTACCAATCTCTTGCAAAGAAAAGTACATAATACATCTCTTCCTTAGTAAATATGCTCTATATCTAAAAGCAGTTTAACCCTAATTTTGAGCCTGTTAATAAATAATAAAATCAATTTAAATGTTTTTGATAGAACTTAAAATAGTGGTCTTTAGACATCTAGTTATGTTTCCTGTATGATATATTTTCTTCCTGAACATAAAGTATGTTAGCTAGTCATAATGTTTATTAGCAATCATCAGTTTTATAAATAATTGAATACTAGTGCAGACACTAAAATAGCACATTTGTCAAAATAGGACCAATTGGGCCGGCCCGGTGGCGCACTGTCGCCGCTTGAGAGCTCGGCGGCGCTCCTGCCGAGGGTTTGGATCCCACATACAGACCGGTTCCCGCTCACTGGCTGAGCGAGGTGCGGGCGCAACACCAAGGGTTGCGATCCCGTTGCCGGTCCCGGTCCGGTACGGGCGCGACACTGAGGGTTGCGATCCGTTGCCGGACATGAAAAAAGACAAAAAGGAAAAAAAAAAATAGGACCAATTATGTTGTTTCTGCACCTCTCCTCCTACTACTATCCTCATCCTCATCCCTCACTCATGGGATCAGGAAGCAGTTGTTGAAGGGCCCTTGAGATTTTAAACATGTAAAGAAAACAAAGTACTCCTTTTTTGCTTAGAATTTTAAAAGCAATAGCAGCAGTTCATACTATACTATTTTAGTTTCATTGTGAGTAAATGCCCAGTGATTAAGCTGTCTTCTCATAACTGAGCTAGTAGTTTTGCCAAGAAGATAAAAAAATCAATTGCAGGCTTAGCTCCTTGGGATTGCTATTTAATGACTCAGGATGCATTCATATTTGGCTAATAAATAAGGCTGTTAAGAGTGTGCGATAAATATGAGATGGGATTTTTTTTTTATAAATGAATAAATGGGATTTAACAAAATTTCTTACAGGTAACTTTTTTTGTTTTTGGCATATACTTGATCATTCAGCTTCACAGCCATAAAAATTAGTCAAGACCTGGTAGTTGGCCTTTATTGTTTTGGGAAATCTGCCATGTGACCTTGCCTGTAGTACCCTAAAATTTAGGAAACTTCAAGGCAAAGTTATTTTCATCCCTATCCGTTTTGCATGCAGTTATTACTGTTTTCTTCCGCTATTTGGGTAGGGATCTTTCTTAGAAATAAAAACTTGTGAACAATATATATTTCTCTATCTGCAATCCAAATATTCATGGAATTCCTTTTCACAGCCCTATAACTTGTAAAATCTTACATAGAAGCTTCCAAATAATCTTGAAATATTAGGTTGATAAAATGGATTAAACTAGGTATCCTTTACATTTCTGGGATCTGTAATTCTTCCTTTGATTTAGTCACCCAAATTTGTACTGTTTGTATAAAATGAAGTCATCCAGTTAAGCCACTGGCCTGGGCTAGAGAGGGTGAATTTTCTTTTTGTTGGAAAGATGTTGTTAAAGTAGTAGATTACAAGAGACTCTGATTCAACCGGATGTTCCTTGAAAAGAAAAGCAGGCTGACTTGTAAATTATCTGCACATCTGCCTTGGATATTTTTGTGTATTGCGGGCATTTTCTGGAGACATTGTTGCTATTTTTTGTGTAATTCCTGGAAACTATGTTGTTAAAAACTTAAAAGAAAAATCTTACTATGTTGTTTATGGTAATTTTTGGCAGAGAAAGACTAGAGTTGCCAAAATTGCACAAGTCAAAATTCAGCAGCCTTCAAGCTTAGGGTTAACAGAGAGGATACAGAAATATCATGGTCAGACCATTCAAACTCTTGATACACAAGAAAAGGAGACTCTGGGAGAAATTACCTCAGAAAAATGATAGTGATTTTTGGACAACCAAGCAGGTAATGCCATAATGGCTTAGAAACATATAGTTTTGAATATTAATTTTAAATACTATTAAAAGGATCTACCAACATCAGGGATAAATACATTTGGAAAAAAATCTTAATTTTGTGTTTGTGGCATTCAATTTGCAGTTTCCTAC
This sequence comes from Galeopterus variegatus, assembly GCF_000696425.1. NCBI lineage: Eukaryota > Metazoa > Chordata > Mammalia > Dermoptera > Cynocephalidae > Galeopterus > Galeopterus variegatus. The sequence continues at coordinate 906,829 of NW_007726208.1, read as the reverse complement.
CGCATTTGAATTCAATGAATATTTTCTCATTACCATTTTGGACCACCTGTACAGCTGTTTATTCGGAACATTCCTCTGCAACAGCGAACAGCAGAGAGGAAAAGAGGTAAAATATGAGCCATGACCTCCTGCTCTATCCCCACTTTTGTACTTTTCCCTACAAGAATGGACTCTGTGATAGATTTTAACTGAATAGTCATTCTTTTGGGTGATTTTCTGGTCATACTGTATACACTGTACTATGATTACTTCCTTCCATACATCTGGACCTGATCTGTTTTGAAGTACTTCTGTGACAAGGCTGAAGGTGCTGGCTAGCTGTAAGGCAAGTTCATGGGTGGGAAGTAGTATCTGCTAAAGAGAAATGACACATACGGAATCTAAGGAGCACAAGTGTACTTATTATTCTGTACAGGTGGAGAAAAATAAATATAATTAGCAGAAAGCATGTATTTGAATGAATGGGCAGCTCAAATCCCAAAATATATTCTGCATGTAAACAAGATGTTTTAGGTTAAGTTTTGAGGTTTTTTAATTGTAAAGCAATACTGTAAAAAATTCAAACACTGAGATTTTACGTATACAGTTAAAGGTTTTCATTATCCCACTCCCCCAGAATTATCACTGTTAAGTTGGTATTATTAAGCATAAATGGTAAGGACTATATTTTAAGTTTCACTTCTTTCTCAAAATACATCTATGTATGAACATCTTAATCATCTTGATTGGTGCCTCCCTCTGCATCAAATTTCATTCTAAAAATGTGGTTATAAAGTTTATTCTTATAATTTTACAAAGCATAATGGGAAAGAGTGCATGCACTGAAGCCTGGATGCTGGGTTCAAATCTTGGAATTGTCATTTACTGTTAACCTTGGGCAAGTTAATTTCTGCTTCTGTAAAATAGGGATAATAATAAATACTATTGTGAAGATTAAATAAACCAAAAAAAAAAAAATACCACAAAAACTGCTATGTAGTAGGTGCTTCCTAGACTATAAGGAAGACAGGTATTAAATTGTTGAATTCACCATTTATATCTTTAGTGACTAGCATGCAATAAGTATTCCCATGCATAGTAGGCACTCAGTAATTTGTTATGTTAGATAATTAAGAATGGCACAGCTAAGTTCCAAAAGATAACTTTCATCTTTTGAGAGCCTTGGTGTAGGATTCACTCTATCTTGATTAAAAAAAATTTTTTTGTACTGAAATATAATTTACATAAAGTCCACTTTTAAAGTGTAGGCTAGTGGTTTTTAGTATATCTACCGAATTGTGCAACCATCACCACTATTTAATTTCAGAACATTTTCATCATCCCAAAAGAAGCCCCATACGTGTTAGTAGTCATCTCCCATTCTCCTCTCCTCCCAGCCCCTGGCAAACACTAATCTACTTTGTGTCTGTCGACTTGTCTAGTCTGGACATTTCATATAAATAGAGTCTTTCAATATGTTATCTTTGTGTCTGGCTCATTTTACTCAGTATAATTTTTAAAGGTTCATGCACTTTGTGACATGTGTTATTTCTTATGGCTGAATAACATTCCATTGTGTGGATGTATTATATTTATGCATTCATCACTTGACGGACTTTTGGGTTGTTTCCACTTTTTGGCTATTATGAATAACACTGCTTTGAACATCCATGAAGTTTTTGTATAGATGTGTTTTCAGTTCTGTTGGGTATATACGTAGGAGTGGAATTGTTGGGTCATATGGTAACTGTGTTTAACTCTTTGAGGAATTGCAGACTCTTTTCTAATACCCTCTGACTTTAATGTAAGTGGGTCTATAACAGGTATCCAGTTCTACTCCCTCTAATTTAATGACCACAAAAGACCTCTTTACAAATTTCATATAAAGTATAAATAGCTTATGTGGTAGAGAATCATTACCTATTTTTCCTTCTTACAGAATCTTCCTAAAAGGACCGTGTCACTGTGGTCTTACATAAATAGCCAGCTGGAAGACTTCACTAATCCTCTCTATGGGAGCTATTCCAATCATGTCCTTTATCCAGTAGCCAGCATGCGCCACCTAGAGCTCTGGGTGGGATATTACATAAGGTGGAATCCACGGATGAAACCACAGGTATACACTCTACAATGAGTTAACATCCATGCAATGGAACTTTATTAGATTTGTCCCCTTTAAAGCAAGTGGAAAAATAATCTGTGCATAGTTAAAACTTCCCCCTCTACCTATTAATAGTCATAATTGTATAGCAGAAAAAGCACTACACTGGGGTAATCAGTATACTTGGTTCTTATCCTGACTTTGCTTGTAAAACTTCAGACAAATCACTTCTTCGTTTTGTCTCTTCTTCCCTCTGTCTGGGTAACTTCTAGGGGTTTTGTTCTAATAAGCTGAAGAAAATAGCTTGAGGAAGGTTAAACGCCTAACAAAATTGTGGGCCACTGTGAATATGTTATAGAGTATCTGCTACTGACAACTGTTCATGACTGAAACTGATACTAAATGGTAGAGAATCTTTTGAGTACTGGCTTTTGTCTTCATTATTTGTTGTATTGGGAAAAGTACAAGTTTTAGGAGCATGTCCACAGCAGTTATTCCCTGGAAATACTTGCAGGCACTGGGAAAGCCAGTGGTTTCAGTAGTCCTTGGGTTTGATTTCCATTGATGGGTTGGAAAGGTGGGATGTGCCCCAACAGTTAAGAAATCATATATTGTAATATTTAGGAAAAGATCTGATCTTGGGTTTGGTTAGGATTGCCTAACTGAATAATTTTATGTTTTGCTCTTGTAGGAACCTATTCACAACAGATATAAAGAACTTCTTGCTAAACGAGCAGAGCTTCAGAAAAAAGTAGAGGAACTACAGAGAGAGATTACCAACCGATCAACCTCATCCTCAGAGAGAGCCAGCTCTCCTGCACAGTGTGTCACTCCTGTCCAAACTGTTGTATGAAAGGACTATTAGATTGGGGGCATCATTGCTATGAACTCTTGACTACAGTGGCACCTTTATAAGTAGCAAGTCTTCCGAAGTTAGAACCCATCTATGAGAGAAAGATCAGGCGCTTTATTTATTTTAAATCTCTCTGGAGTGAGTTTAGAACTGTAGCAGTGCAGGTGACTTAAGTGAAATAACTCCGTATGTAATCCCATGACTATGACACTAATCATAAGTCACCCAAAGAATATTAAAATACTTCAGTACTGGATCCATGGTGGGAATAAGTTTCTAATATTAAAAGAAAAATGCTGTCTTATAAATTGTGGCATCTGGTAAAATCAAAACACAAACCACTTTAGAAATAAACCTCCTGATGGGAGAGAGCTCATTGCTCAGAGGAGCATCAGTTTTCAAGCCAAATGCTGAAATTCTGTGGTATCATATATGTATATTGGGCCTTGATGTCATCACAGATCAAAATCATTTGATATCCCTTTCTCCATTATAGGATTTTCTTTTTTGTAGTAACTGATTTACCTTCATTACCTTTCCACCTTCACATTCTTTGTATAGTGAAAGGCAAAGTCTTGAGGATATTATGGTGTAGTAGTAGTTGACCATTATTGCTATCATTATTTATATACTTATTTAATTTGTTTTAGCTATTTCAAAATGCCTTATAGTTATGCTTGGGGAAGGATGAAGGGGAGAAAGAGGTAGACATGCAGGAGTTCAAAGAATCCCATACATTTCACATTAGCTTCCATTTGTCTAGTTACCTGAAACATTATGGAAGATATTTTAAAAACTCAGCTCACGTAATTTTTTTTTTTTTTTGTCTGAACATACTGAAGCTAATGGGCAAGTTTTTAGGCAATATTTTAAAAATCTTACTAGGGTTGGCTTTTTTTCTGAAGTCTATATAATTAGCTTATGGTGAGAAGTATTATGCTCAAATTTTACAAGAAATATTTTACTACCTTTTTCCTTTGCAAATTCTATAATTCTATTTAATGAGTAAATTTACCAAAGAACATGTTGCATGTTACTATGTATCACAATCTCACTGCCAGTAAAAGAAATGTTGCTTCACTGTTTCACCTGCTACAAGTAAGATTTTGGTGCTGGTATAAACATTTGATTTCCTGATGTGTATTTTACTCTATATAAGAGCCATATGTAATGTACTGTAACAGAGGAGCTTCTTGTCCCTTGGTCTTTTAATTAAAAGAAATTTCAACTGACTTTTAAACTTTGTCTTTGTACAGAATTGTTTGGCTTCAGTTTAATTTTTTTGTTTTGTTTTATTTTTGGTTTTTTGCAGAAATGTTATTTGGAAAATTTTTGGAGTACTCACTCTAAACAGAAATGTTCAATTTAAACCCATTTTTCCTCTAACACCCAAATCAAACAATAATCAAAAATACAGTATTTTTTCCACTCACTAATTCACTATAATCTAAACCTTAGCCCTGCTCTTGGTCTTAAAATGCAGAACTATAGTTTCTATTAAGTGCATCCAATATTAGCAAAATTGGTACCAAAATTATTTGGTCACTGTATGAAATCTGTTAGGAAAAATTTTAACAAGGTATTTAAGTGGCCAATCGGTATCAAAGCTAAGTTTTCTACTCCAGTATTTCATAAATCCATTTTCTCCTCTCCATTCTACCATTTTCTCCATTTAAGCCTTTATCATCTTGGTCTGGTACCATATAAAAGAATGTAGATGGCTTGAAGAGATCAAGAATGTAAAGTTTCTAGTCGTAATATGTTCACATCCAATTCATATTCCACCCAAAAGCCAGATATAAGTGCAAATATATCACATCTCTGTTCAAAACCATCTAGTGGGGGGGCTGGCTGGTTAAGCTCAGTTGGTTAGAACTTGGTGTTCATAACAGAGGTCAAGGGCTTGGATCCCTGTACCGACCAGCCACCCAAAAACAACTAAAAAAAAAAAAACTTCCAGTGGCTTCTCTCACCCTCTGCATTGTACATGAGCACTTAAGATAAACCACTGGTATTATGTGTGGAAGGGGAGGAGTACTAGCACTTATGTATATTTATCTACACAAAACTTTTTAATATTTGAGTTGACAGTTTGCATACCTTTCCATGTCTCTCTGAATGTTGGTTGTGCAAGTATACTTTTTCCTTTATGACCAAGGACACAAAATTAGAGACCACTATGATCAGGCTGAAGCTCCTCAGCTTCCTGTGACCTAGTTTCTACCTCTGTTCTCATCAGCATTTATGTACCAGTCCACTCTGCTACTCACAATTCCCCCATGTAAACTGCAGACTCCTGCCTCCCTGCTTTTGTTCATTCTGTCCTGTCAACCTGGAACAACTGTTCGCCCTTGTGACTAATCCCTGTTAGAGTTTAGGCATCATTTCTTCCTCTGGGAAGTTACTCCCGACTCATCACTCCCCATCACTCCCCTCACTGCCACCCCCCCACCTTCCTCTTTGCCTCCATAGCACTGTGTACATGGCCATTACCATTGCATTCACCACAACTGTGTTGAAATGCACAATTCAGATGTCTACCACCAGCCTATAAACACTGCTTTCTTATTAAGCTTAGTATCCATGTTGGCATCTTATGCATAGAAGATACTTACATTTGAATGCACTGCAATAAAACTACTACAACATAAGTGGATGGATGACAACATATTCCTTTACTATAAACTCTCAGATAAGAAAACTGAAGTGCTATTTTGTCGTTTTCAATTCTCACCTGAGAGTATCAAAAGCTGTAGTAGTTATTTTAGTTTGAATCCCAGCTGAGGGATGCGGTGGGATTTAGCATCATTCAATCACTCTTCTAACTAGGACTCAGAGCCACTACAATTCAAATGACAATCATACAATTTAATGACCTGAAATTCAAACAAGGAGAAAACAAAAGCTTAATAGTTGAAATGGTGATTGAGACACAAGAAATATTTACCATGTCAGCAGAGCAGTGATTCTCACCTTCCTGGGGTCTGTGGACTCACTGTTGTGAATTCAATGAAGCTATAAACCTGCTCATCAGAAAATTGAACACACAAGCAAAAGTTTACATACTATTTTCAGGAGATTTACATATACCCCAGAATCTATTTAAGGACCCTAAATTAAGAACTCTAACTGTAGAAAATTAATTCAACAGGAGGCTTCATAAGCCTAGTGCCTAGGTAGCTATAACAATTCATGCTAGCTGTTTAGATATAATCCTAGAACTCCATCTCAATCAGTTCCATGGGAGGAATATCCTTAGTATGTGACTGTTGTGTTCATTAGCACTCAAGAGTATCTTATCATATACTATGAGGTAATTCAATCTTTGTTGGGCTTATTTGCTATGTAAGAATGAGAATGGCAAACAACTACTAAATACTACATATTCTTATTTATAATTAATATGTTGATGTTTCTATTTAGAAATGCATTTTTTGAGAGTTTACAACCAAGAAAGCCTTTATTAACAGGCTGTTGAGGAAAGCTTCAGTGTTTCCTTAAAAAGCTGCTTTATTGACTACAGTGGCAAATTTATAAAAAGTTAACATGTCGATCTACTCAAAATTATGATTTACATTATTGTGACATATGTGTACAGTTCGTATTGCACTCATACTGTACACCAACAAAAGCAAATATTCAAATGTTTCTCTAAGTTTCAAGATTAAAAAAAACCAAGATGCCTTGACTGAATAGCATGATTACAAACAGGTATTATTTTAAAACTGCAAATGTACATGCTTCACATCTCCCCCTCTTTCTACCATTCTTACTTCATTCCCAAATCTCATTTATTTCATTAACAGTTTGTTTACACTTTTAAAAATGCTTTATAAATTTTAGTTAATTGACTTAAAATGATTGCTTGGGTCTTTTAAAAATTTTTAACAATGGATTAAAAAGCAATATAAGTACACTGATCAGTGTTTGAAATGACAAAAAGAAAAAAAAACCCTCTTAAATATACATAAATATTTAAACATAGAAAACCTCCATCAAGATTCAAAACAAAGTATATTTAATGGTTGTGCTGGAAAGGGGAAGTGGGTGATTCGTGCCAGGAAGATTTAAAAATGAGACTTTCCAAGCAAAAACTGCTTATGGGACAGCCTCATATTTTGAAAATTTAAGCCTGATTTTATTTTTTATAGATATATAAAGAACTATTATAAAAAAATCACACCCATAAGTAAAAAATTGTAATTTGTTTACAAAGTACAATATATCAGTACAGCAAATTCATCTCAAAGAAACAGAGTATTTACGGCTTTCTCAGGCTTTAAAACTCCCCCAGTTTCCATCTAAATGGTTTAACATTAGTCATGCTGCACAATGCAAGAAGCCTGTCTAATGAAGCTTGTTCCCCTTAATACCTGCTGTTAATTAAATCCAACATAAGTGAATATGAGACCTGGAAAATAAATTGTCAACATCTGACTGATGAGGTACAAATTAGGTGAATAATATTTATGACCTGGTACGAGTCAGTAGTCCCAACACAAACTATTGTTCTGTAATGAGTTCTGTATGGTTTGCATGTCCTTCAATAACTGAAGATTTTTCCTGCTTTTTTCTCCAGGTCTCAGTCTGGCAAAATCCTTCTTATTTGACGTCCCTGAGATTCCAGAAGAACGGCTGCTGCTGTTTCCTTCTTCATCAGGAATCTTTTTGGTAGCTCTTAATTCCTTCTTCTGCTTCTCTATCTTCTGTTTCTCCAGCTATACCAAATAATCAAGGTAGGGAAAAAGAGAGAATTTAATGAAAACATTCTCTTCTGACAACCAGTACTTTAAAAAATAAAAAATTCTCATACTAACTAAAACTGAAAAAATACATTCTAAGTTGATTTTTTTGAAGTCTTCAAAAATCTATTGCACCAGTCATTTATCATTCAGTGCTTAAAATACGTAACAATATACAAACAAGTAAATAAGAGGAAACATCAGTACTGGTGCTCTATCATAAGGCAGTATCGCCAAAGTGCAGATTTAGAGTGAGTGAGAAGCAAGGGGGGATGGAAAAAGTACTCGTGAAGCAAGCAAAAAATTGGACATAGGGAAATGAAGGATGGGAAGGATTTTAACAGAGAGGAGAAAGGAATTCTAGACACTAGTATGAGCAGGCAAAGAAGCAAGTTCTAGATGGATGAAGAGATGTAGTGGTAATGCACAAATACCGTGAGAAGGATTTTTAATTTTATTCCCGTTTTATTTTTTTTAGAGTAATTTAATTTAAAATAGGGGAGCTTTATTTTAACTACCTAAACTGTTGCTTGCATGTTGGTTTTCTGTTAGAGAGAATAAAGTTAAATCTAATGTACAAGAAACAAATTAGACGGTTACTCTTACAGAAATCATTTGCTTATGCTTTTTTAACATGAACTTTGGAAAAAGTGCTAAAGCCCAGGTTTTGAAGTAGAAAAGACCCAATTTTGCATCCAGCTCAGCCATTTACTTTATCAGTGAGCTATGTCCTCGGGCAAGTTATTTAATTTCACTTGAGAATATATGCATACTTCCCAGAATACTGGCCGTTTCCTCATCTATAAAATGAGAATTCTTAATAGTTACCCACTTCACAAGCTTTTTGTGAAAATTAAATGAGATGACATACTCAAAGTACGTGGCACTGTGTCTATCACATGGCTACTAATCAAATGGCAGCCAAACCTGTTCTGTTCCCAGTCTTCTCCCTTTCAGTCAGTGTACCACCATCCTTCATAATAATTCCTCTCCCTCTGCATTACATCCAGCAGCAAGTAACCCTAATATTTCTACTTCCAAAATCTGTCCACCTCTTTCCAATTCCAATTACTGTCTTGGCCCAATGACTATCACCTCTGATAAGCTGAAGAGCCAGTGGTCTCTCAGCCTCTCTGCCTTGACCCTATATATTCCCCTACCCCCAGCAGTCACAATAATCTCTTAAATACATGAATCACTGTGTTTCTGTCTGGTTGAAAACCCTTGAATGTGACTTCACTGCTGGACTTAGTAGATACTAAATAAATGGTTGGTTTATTTAATATAATTAGTAACATATATATAACTAGAGATTTGTTTTGCATATTTATATCTGACTTATTCCTTTGTTCCAATTGAGAATTTCTAGGTTCTTTTTAAAAGACATACTTGGATATTCAGAACTATTTAAATTCATCATGTAAGTTAGTTTATTCATAAAGATAAGAATATTAAATATATTCAATATTTGAAAGATGTATCTTAGATGAAATCTACTCCTAAGTGTTTAACAGACACTGTCATCTGTCCTAACTCAACAGTAATTCTTAGTAATTAATGAACTCAATAAGTGTCTTCAGTAAAGATATATCTCCTGTAGCTCTTTATCTATGATATTAGTGTCACTATTTAATACACTTAAAAGTGTTTGGTTTTGTTCTTTTAATCAGCAGAAACTCAAGTGAAGGAAAACTGAGTTACCTGGGCTTGGTATTTTCGAACTTTAGTTATTTGGTTGGCCTTTGCTTCCATCCTTCCCACTAATGCCTCCAGTTCACACTCTAAGTTCTCTTTCAGTTCAACAGTTGGTGACTCCTGGATAAGTTTTGCAAGCTGCTGGTGATCACTATATACAAAGCAAAAGTAGGAATTGGTTATGTTTCCTACGTTTCATAGGTAGGTCCATTATATATCACTCACCATGGGGTCAATACCCTGTGCATTTTTTTTAAAATGACTCAATTTCTTGAATAGAGCAACAAATTTTTGAATTATCAGTGATAGTTAAAAGTTCGAGAGAGCACTGTAGGCAAATGCAAAAGAGTTCTTAATTTCAAAGAGTTATTTCTTTATATATCTATTTCCCCCACAAGAGTATTACATACCTAGAAAACAACAAAAAAGGATCTTGTTCTTCAAACACTCATAGGCTATCCTGTCAGTTAAGTATAGCTAAAATTAGTGTATATCAAGCTCTCAAACAAGGAAATAAAACTTAGATGTAAACCTTGGTCTTCAAAACATTTAACAGCATTAGGAAAGGGAAAGATTTTACACAGAATAATTATATGTGTTAAAGTCCCAGTAAGCTGGTTGGTGCAAGACCTGTGTTCAACAATATTTGCCGAACAAACAAAAGTAGGATTATTAAAGCCACCAAGAAGTTAAAAAACATTGAGGTTTTAGGGCTAAATGTAATTAAAAGAACAAAAACTATAACTCACAAGCTCATTTGCCCAAATTCATCCTGTAAAGTCTGTAAGACTTCTGACAACTCTTCATTAATGCTACTTGAGGAGGGAGTTGTTGCTGACAGCTTCTTACTTTTATCACCTTGTGAAGACACTTGCTTTGCCAAAGGAACACTGTTGATTACTCGATCATTGCACAAAGCTTTACTGTGTTGCTTCATTAGATGCAAGACATGCTGAACGTTGGCTACCACAGCATGGCTGGGACTGGTGGACTAAAGAAAAATGATAAAACAAATAAGGTAACTGAAGATACATCTTCTACACCTGTTTTCTTTTTATTAACCTGGGTAAAAAGATAACCCCCCCCACCCCCCAAGCCTATGATATAAATCTCCTAGTCTACATACAGTACAATAGTTACTAAGTCCCATAGACTCAACCTCCAAAATATCTCCAATCCATCCTGTATTCTACACCCTAGTCTTTGTACACCCATTACATCCCAATTGTTCTTCCTACTCCTAGTCTCTTCTGTCTATAACTACATAGTGCTATCAGCTGTCCTGAAATATTATTCTGATCATCTCCAAAGTACTGTCTGTCTGTATGCTAATGAACTGACTGATGGCTGACAGCTACTAGGTAGCTTCAGGATGATGGCTGGTTACAGGAAAGACAGGACTTTCAGTCCTATCCCCCAGCCTCAGGAGTGGGGAGTTTGTGGGAGGAAGAACTGGAGTTAAGTTGATCACCAATGGCCAGTGATTTAATCAATCATGCCTATGTAATTGTAATGAAGCTTCCATAAAAATCCAAGGTGCCAGGGTTCAGAGACCTTCCAGACAGGTGAACACGTGGAGGTTCCTGGAGGGTGGTGCATCCAGGGAGGGCATGGAAGTTCCACGACCCTTTCTTCCTACCTAGCCCTATTCATCTTTTCATCTGTACTCTTTGTAATATTTTTTATAATAAACTGATCAGCATAAGTGTTTCCCTGAATTCTGTGAACTGCTTAGCAAATTAATCGAACCCAAGGAGGGGACTGTAGGAACCTCCAATTTATAGCCAGTTGGTCAGAAGAGGTAAAAACAACCTGTGGCTTGCCACAGGCATCCAATGTGGGGAGGGGGAATCTTGGGGACTGAGCTCTCATCTCAATCTGTGGGATCTGTGTTGGAACTCAATTGGAGGGCACCCAGCGGGGTGTCCACTGCAGAACTGCTTGCTTGGTAGTGGAGAGAAATAGCCACACATTTGGTCACATACGTGTGTCTTCTGTGCTGACGACTGTTACTCAGAAAGAGTATAGGAAAGACAGTGTTTTTCCCGCTCACTCAATTGGTCTATTACAAAGTGTAATTAACAATAAAAGCCGGTCCTTCAGGATAGACTGAGAAACATTTAGCTAGGTGACTGCACATTCTCAGCTATTTAAATAATACTTCATAAAGAGTATAATTAACTTCAAATGGAGAGCTCACGTTGAAAAGCAGCCTTGTCTCTGAATCTGTCCTGTTCAAACTTTATTATTAATGACTGCAAAAACTACCAAAGATAGGCAATCAAATGTTGGGGTAACGGAAGAATGAACTAGGGCCTAACGTGGGATAGGGTGAATCTATTCCTATAGAGCTTTATTTGATTAAATATTTTGTATAAAAAATCAACTACGCAAGTATAAGACCTATAGAGTCTGATGCAAAGATTTTGGAAAAGACCTGTTACTTCTTGAAAATAGAATCTGTGTGAAAGGGATGATGTGCTTTATCCATAAAAATGTGATGCTAGGCTGAATTAACAGACATGACAAAGAACCTATTCTGTGCTAGTCACATCATGTTTACATATTCAATTTAGGAAGGAAGGGAGTGATGAGGTGGTTAAAAAAAACCCTCAAAAACCACATCTATGAATAGCTGAAGAAAAAGGAGGTATTTATTTATAACCTAACAATAAGGAGGTGAAAAGAAAAAGTTATCTTCAAAATTTTTTAAATTTCCTATAGTCAAGGGTTCATTTGTTCTGTGACTCACAGAGAGCAGAATAAAGGTCAATGAGTAGAATTCAACTCACTTTAAGGAAGAACTTTCAAATAAAAATGACTATGGTTAGAGTGTGGTGCTAATATCACCAAGGTCTGGGGTCTGATCCTTATTCTGGCCAGCCACCAAAAAAAGAAAAAAAAAGGATGATGTCTACAAATGTGATGGGTGTATAAGGTGTCATAAGGTCTCATCAGTAGAAATATTCAAACACAAAGTAGATAACCACTGGTCTTGACGTTTACAGAATGAAAACACTAAGTGGGTCCCAAATTTAACTGAATATCAGACTGGAACTAGGGAATAGATTAAAAATAATTTTTGGGCCCCACACCCAGAGAATTCTGATTCAATAGAGTTGTAGTGGGGCTTTATAATCAGCTTTTCCAAAATACATGCTCAGAGACTCTGATGCAGCTAGCCAGCTCGTGAGAAACTCAAAGATTCCATGGTGAAGCAAAAGAAAAAGCTCGGTAGGAGTAAAAGATAAAGGAAGTAACAGATCAAAAGATGGCCTGCAATCCAATAACAGATTAAGTTTATGGCAAAAGAAAGCAATGGAATAACTTTTGTAGATGATTTGTGCTCCACACATCTACAAAGTACAAGCAGAAAAGCTACAAAATAGTTCATTCCCCAAGCTTTCGCTGAGGGCTTACTGTGGTTTACAAAATAAGTACATAAATAAATATAAATTAATAAATTAAAAATTTTAAAAACATTTACTTCCCAAGTCACTAAAATTTATAATCTAGTTAGGTATTCAAGGCATCTAGATTTGAAATGACCATCAATACAAACGGTTCATGAAATAGTATAAACACACTGTTGAGCACTTCTTTTTTATAGTGAAGTGCTAAAGGAACATAAGATTCAAGTCTGTGTAGGACTGTTTCTTGGAGAATTAGTCCCAGAAATAATCTAGATGTGAGGACAAATAGGATGTGATATCTATTTATTTAAAAATCTATCTCTATCTAAATGCAAATCAATAGGGTTGAAATTAAAAATCCAATCCCACTAATACACTATTTCATATTTCCCTGACCTCTATCTACAATAACACCTTCTTCAAACAAGGGTCTCTACTTTTATCACTTCCCTTCCATATGTAATTTATCTGCTTTAAGGTGTCCTCATCTCATTTCATTCTTACACTATGATCCACACTGGTAAACGGCACAGAAAAATGTTTCCACCATTTATAAGCATATAGGCAGATGCATGGATTTAATTCAAAGATATTAAGTGGTACAAAAAAATCTAGAGTTCAACCAACTCACCTTTCCAGCTACAAATGGCATGTCACCCAAACATAATCTATAATGTGGCTGTGCACCAAAACAGTTCCTAGGACCTTTCTGAATGGATAGAAAAGAAAAACAATTTTATTTTACTCACATGATGATAAAAGCTGACTAAACATGACTAACCTGAAACTTCAGCTTACTACTGGGCTACCACTTGCCTTGTCTACATTAGCATTATGGTCTGGAGTGGGCTCCTAATACTTATCAACATGTATCTTAGGCCTAGGAAAGACTAGGGCGGGGGAAAGCACCCGACAAAGCAGCAGTTATATTCTCAGTAGAGAAACAGTATACAAACACATAAAACGTTTTAAGAGCAAGAGGTAATTAATGCAATACTGAATAATAGTATTGATATTTGTACAGTGTTCTGTAGTTCCAAAATGCTTTCATATACATTATCTCATTATCAGGGTAAAAATTTTATAGTAGATATTACTTGTCCCCACCTTCCAAATGAAGAAACTGAAAATAAAAGAGATTTACTTTTCCTAGGTCACAGCACCATATGGTTTATGAGTGTTTGCACATAAATTACACCAAGTAATCAGCTTTTTGCCTGATTGGTTCGGTTTTCATACCTTTTCTGGTGGTTTTGACTTTTTTTTTTTAATTCTTCTTGCACTGGGAACACGTGGAGTTGCTTTATTTTCAAAGATAAGTCTATTTGTTTCTAGACCGGTTTGCAACTAGGAAAAATATAAGCCTAAAGTTAACATTGTAGAAATAAAAGGTATGATTCAAATTTGGGATTTGTTATGTAAAAGTCTATAAAAACCAATGGTAGTATCTGACTGAAAAAATACATCACAGCTGCTTAACTATATCTTGAACCAATCTGTCAACATTCATCAAATATTTTAAATTAGTACCAGTCCCGTTTTAGTTTGAACTGCTGTGTTATAATTTGTCTTTTCTTCAGCCTGGAACACTTTAGTTCCACTGTTTCTAGTTGCTCCACAAAGTCTATCTAATAAGTTAAATGCAATGTATGTAACTCCATACTGATAGTTCAATATTTCCTCTTTTCAAAAATGGCAACCACAACAGTGCCGGACACAAGCAGCTAGAAAGCAAAATACATTTTTTCTTCTTTTAAAAACTCACAGAAATTGGAAATTTATGTCCAAAAGAACTGAAAGGTATTTCAGCAAATGTTATAAAGCCCTTTCTTTATAAGCTTAGTAAGTACATTATTTAACAATAATATCCTATCTTTGTGGTAGAAATTCCACAAGCAATTACTAAGGATTTCACAAAAAGGACTGCTGCTTTCCCTAAAACAACTTTTAACTTACCTAAAAAAAAAAAAAAAAAAAAAAACATAAAACAAACAACTCACCTAGAGGTTGTTTCAAACCTACCTATCAAAATTGTCTGGAGTTTATGAGAACAATTCAGATTGCCAAGCTCCTCTCCAGACCTCATGATTTTGAATCTCCCAGGTTGGAGAAATTTATATTTTAAAAGCATTTCTAAAGTAACCCAGATAATTATGATGGACCTGTAAGAAACACTCAGAACCAATGGATTAAGTGGGAAAAGAAAAAAAAATACTGAGATCGTTACTAATACTTCCCACAATGACTGCACTCTTTGGGGACAGAATCTATTTAGTGACAAGGGAATACAGGGATCTCTACTCTATACACGCTCACATACCTACCCATCCTTTATACATAGTAAAGTGACAAGATATAATTCAATGAACAAGAAATAACTAACCTGGAAGATTTATGATGTCAATGAGTATAAACAGTATACAAGAGAACAATTTTTTCAGTATTTTAACTTCCAGCTTGTTTAGTTATTTCCAGCAGGTGTCTTCTATTTGTGAGCCAATTTTAACATTTTAAACATTAACATTAAAGTGCTTGCTTTTTTAAAAATCTTTTATCTCATTTGATCTCCCCATTACTAAGACAATATAAAATGAAGACCACTTTATCAATAGTAAAAGCCAGGCTCTGAGTGGTTAAATAACTTGCCCAAGGGTACACAAATTAGAGTTAGCTAGACTTTGAACCATATATCCCTGGGAGTTGTTCCACTACAATAATGTTCACCATCAGAACTCAAAACAACTGATGTGGTCCATACTTGCTGCCTGCTAAATGAAATGAAAAGCAAATATACCATAAATTGATTTTAAAAATATATAAAGTGATGAACTTGTTAAATTGTGTATTTCATACACAAACACCACAATGTATATAATGCACAACCCAGTTTGTACATTACAAGTGAGGAAATGGAGAAACAGTAAAGCAGCCAGCCCTAAAGTGGAAACTGGCAGAGAAAATTTGTTGGTTGTCAAAAATAAAGCCATGTGGCTATATAACTCAGAAAGCACACTGAGGGCAAACAATATAAATCTATAAATTGATCAAGAAGCATATACCTGATAAAAAAAATAGATCAGGTTTAATAGAAAGAGAATACATTAAGTCAATGAATTCAGAGAAGCTAGACAAGATAACAAAAATGAGAAAACGGAATGTTTATATTCCTGTGATTACATATATGAGGTAAGCCCAGGACACTGTAGGCATCTGGCCACAGACTGAACCTGCTTCTTCTGTTAATGTAAGAAAAGATACACACACATGTCATAAAACCTAAGGACCTCGGAATGGGAAGGGGAATATCTGGGAGATATTTGAGCGAATAGCTCATATGGAAAGAGTCTTCAATTAAAAACACAAAATTTTATTTTATTGAGCTTACAGGTGGACTTACTTCAGCAGTCTAGCTGTATCTTCTAGAAATGCAGTTCTGGTTGGTATATATAAACTGACTGTTTTTATGAACCCACACTGCCTCACCTATTCTATCTGGTGGGCCACTGCATGAGATAAAATACAAAACTAGGACAGAGTATAGCTCATTCCTCCTGATGTAGTAACTTCTGTGAACTGGTTTGGCTCATTAGCTATTGGAGCACCCCATTTCCTCAACTTCCATCCTGATGTTCCACCAAAGAAAAGTAATACCTATAGGTAGGATACTGAATAATGGCTTTCAAACATTACTTATTATGTGTATAATCTGATATTTTTTAGTCTATTATTTTTTTAAATGCTGACTGAGACTCCACAATTTGAAATGTTAGTCTGAAGAAGTGCTCAAATTTTACTGTGTCTGTAAAAATACATGTTCATAATTTTCCCCATTAAGCTCTATCTGAGAATTTATATATTGGACTATTACTCTAAAATATAAATAACCTAAGATGCCCAAATATAATCATTTATTTATATACAAAGAGTGTTAAGAAATATGAGGAGCCCACTTGCTCACATTTCAACTTACCTTGGCTGCCTTAGCTTGCATACGTTTCCTTTCTTCTTCTTCTTCATGGAGTTTTGCTTCCAACTCTTGCATTTTTTTCTAGTGATAAAAATATCAAAAAGGATAATAGTAAAATGTTTTAAGTGTCTATTTGTAAAATTTTAATACAGCAACATAAAAACATGTTGTAAATTTTAACAGTCAATATAAGCTTGTTAGCTTGTACTGAATTCAGGCTTGACAGCATCATGACAATAGCCTTTATGATTAATTATTAGCCATTTATGAGGTAGTTGTGAGGTACTTAGAATTATGGGTAAAATCTATGGCCAAAGAACACAGCTCTGTATGAAGGTAAATAGGCTACATGGAGGCTGAATGTGGAACTTTACTCTCAGGAGTATTAAATGCCTCCATGCAAAAAATTTAAAACTAAAATTAGTTCAGAGAACAACTTAAACTATGTGACGCAAGCCTTGAGGATACTCAAAATCTATTATTCAACATTTTCAAAAAGCTCTCCTGCATGTCCACTGAGATTGTAAAATGTGAATTCTCCCCAAATTTACATTTTTTCTTTTTAAAACTCCTATATATTTATTTGCTATAAATCACCTTTATTGCTATAAACACTTGGTGATATAAAATAATTAATTTTTTAAGAAAACACCTGACATTATGCACTAATGAGTAAAAAATACATTCACTGACTTCTGCAAGTGCCTGCATTGTGGTAAGCTTGTTATACTCCTGTTCAAGAAGATCCAGTTTTTCAAGTTGGCTCTGAACATGTGTGTGGTCATGTTGTCGTTCTCTTTCTAAGGAAACCTAAGAAACAATATTAAATATATCATGATAATTTAACAATCAAAAACTGAAAAACTAAAACTGAGTGCATCCTAGAATACACTGTATACTATTTGGCCTTTCATACTTAGATATGCAGAGGAGTCCTAGGAAAACATTAAGATGAAACCGCAAGAGCATCAGTAAATGATTGATTTAAGTGGCATACTGTTCTTACTATATACTATACATAACACATGGTTTTATATAGTGAGACCATCTATAAGCCCTGGGATAACAGCAATTTATTGGACATATAAACTACACACTCACACAAATACTTTCAATTAATCTGGTCCTTACTATTTGCAAGTTTGAAAGTAAGAAAGTAAAATCTCTAGATGCAAAAAAAAAGAAAGGAACTCAAAAGCAAATGAAGGGATGCTAAAGTCAAATATCCAATAAGGCAGTACCAAAGCCTTTTATACAAGATGTGAAGGAACACTATATAAAACCTCAGGCAATGTATAATCCACAAAGATGCAAGCATACCAAGCCAATATGTTAACATAAATCTGTACCAGAATCAGTGAAACCCAATCAAGCCTCAGCAAAGGCAAATCCATGGCTGCCCACACAATTTAGGAAGTGTGGAATTTCCAAGATAAATAACTCTAAAGAATATAAGTTCACTACACAAAAAGAAGTTCCAATAAAGAAACAAAACATCGTGAGAGAACTAGTAGATGAAACAAATGACAGGATTGACACTTTGAAAACATCAAATAATTTTTTAAAAACACTGTTTCGTGTTCAAAGAGATAAAAGGAAGAAATAAAAACCATAGAGTGATATAGTATATTAAAATAACAAAAATAAGTGGATGGAAAAAGACCCAACTGGAAGCAAAAAAAAATGGTCACAAATAAACTCAATGGCATAGTGTAGAGACCTATAATATATTTGAAAATTAATTACTTGGACATCCTCTCAAATATTGTCACATGATTATTCAAATATTTCTTTTAAGTCTAATCTCTCCAACGAACACTGAAATCTGACTGATGGTAGAAAGTATAGATAGTATTTCTCTTAAACTACAAATTACCTAGCATAATGTTAAGGATACAAACATTTAAACTTTGCATAATAAAGTTAAGATATTCAGAAACTGTGGTTTCATGATAAATTTGAATTCTAGATTCATAACAGAAAAAGGAATGCTTTAAAAAATATACTTGAGACTGATTTTGCAGATGTCCTCTCACAAATGTGCAGGTTACTTAAATACAAGACCTCTGGTGTAACAAAGCAGAAAAATACTTTGTTAAAATAACAATTGTAAAGAGCTTTATGAAGTATAAAGAACCTTGAAATATGCTATCTCAGGTCTTTAAATAAATTTAAGATGTTCGGAGGTATATGATTATTTACACTTTTTATGATGTAAACTCAAAGACGTTAACATGACTTTAAAGTACTCCACAACTATGTGTATAGTATTTTTCCAATTTAATTACAACTCTACCAAAAATAATAGCAGAAAAGGGCAATCAAACATACAGATACCATAACTGATCCCAAGAAATTTCAGTCTTGGGCTATTATAACAGCACCACTAGTCCTCATTGAGAATAAAGGTCTTTATTTCAATTAATTTTCTCCTTAATTGTTCTTGAGGACCAATCTATGAGGTATCATACCTGTTTCTCCAAGACAGATGTCCTCTCCATTTCTGCATGCTTTATCATATTTCGCATATATTCCAATTGTTTTTCTAAAAGATTACATTTATTTTCTGCAGCTAACAACTGAGAAGTCAGTTCTAAAAAGAATATATAAGAAAAGCAGAAATCAGCTGATCCATAGAATAGTTTTAACAAGCTGTTAACAGGAATCGAATCTACCGTATATACAATATACTTTTCAGTAACTCAAAAGACTTTTCAGATTACCTAAATCAGTCTCTATTTGCTAGTCGAATCTGCTTTGCATTCAGTAAGCTCCTCAAAAAGCATCCAAGTATAATGTAATTTTGTAATGCCCAAAGATACTGACCAATAGAAAATACTAATGTGGAATTGCTTTTAGAATAATTTTACAATACATATCTTGATAGAATTTAATTTCCATCATAATTAAACAAACCTTGATTGTGCTTTGATTCCTCATTCTTTGAATTCTCCCTTTCTTGTATCTGTTCATCCAGTACTTTTTTATATTCAATTGTTTCTCTAGACAAGGTTTTCACACTTTCTTCTGCCTGAATCCTTTCAAGTTCCAAGCGTCGAATCTTATCTTGAAGATTCTTCAGAGCAGAAAATATGGCTGCCAAATACAAACATGACTACTATAACATACATAGAGAAAGCACACCAAAAAAAAAATAAAGTTATCTAAAAAAAATAAAATAAAATTGATGGGTGGGTCCAGTGGAGGATCACTCTTTGGGAACAAAATGTTATTTTCTCATATTTGTTTTTTAAAAAATCCATTTAAAGACATTCTTTTGAATCTCAGAAATGCTCTAGTTACTCAGGTAAAAAACCCATTACTATAGTTAACATTTTAAAGATTTTATAAAATAGTTAAAAAAAAAACCCCAAACACTTAGTCATACAAAATGTACATAATTGTTCCAAAATACATTAACTGTCTTAATATTTTTGTTTTATTAACCGGATCACATGTAGAATCCAATTGTATGGTTAAAAACAGTCAAGCACAAAAAGAACATATTTTTAATCTTCATCTTTTCATTATTTAGGAAAAAACCTAAGCACTCTGAACTCCCACCAAAAGGTTCTGATTATGAAAGTAATACACATTCACTGTAGAAAATGTAGAAGACACAGAAAAATACAATGAGGAGAAGAATAACCAGTAATCCTACTGCCCAGAGATAACGACTGTCATTTCTGATTCTTTCAACTTTTTTCTGTCTGTGTAAAATAAATTGAGACCAAAATATATCTAAGTTTTTTCACTTTAGCACTGTTAAACAGTGGGCACTGCCTCATGTAATCAGACATTTCTTTATGATCTTAAAAGACAATTTCTTTATGATCAATAATTTAAAAATGAAGTTACTGGGTCAAAGAGTATTCATATTTTAAAGGCTTCTGAAACAGTACCTTCAAAAGGTATTGCATCAGTTTATACGTTCATCAGAAGTATATATCTTTGTCAACACAGACTATTACTAATTCAAAAGCTTTGCCATTCTGGTAAGAAAAACATGCTACTTATGGTTATCATTTCTATTAAAGCTTAAATATTTTTGTATACATTATTGGCCAATTGTCTCTTTTCCCTAAATTTCTTCTTTCTGTTTTTCTATGGGAAAAAAGTTTCCCTTCCTGCATTTCATTATCTACCTTTAATTCTAGTTTTGGTGTTCTTAGTTTTGATTTTTCATACAGTTATATGTAACATTCTATCCCATAAGGTTTTCATTGTTTATATACTTAGAAAGTTCTTTATATTTCCTTTTACTACACTTATAGTTTCATGTTTTTACGTATAATTCTTTAAATCAGATAAAAAGTATTTTTGTACTGAAGGAACAACTTTAAATGCCAAATTTATCGTAACTAACTAGACACATATACCTACATATAGATATAATTATTACTTACACAGACATCCCCAACACAGTTTCAGAACTCTTTTATTCTTGTTTTACTAACAGTAGGCCAGTAAGTTCTAATTATTAGAACTTTATACTTTTATTGTTTAGACACTCAAATATTTGCTGGATAAAACTTTATAAACATCAATACTGCCAGTCTCCCATATTATATAAATCTTTAAATCATTTCAAAACTATTCTTACCAATTATTCAGAATCATTTCATCTAAACAATGATTTAAACAAAATTTTATGTAAACTACACAATAGGCAGGGAGAACTGTCTCTTTAATAGAGTTCTCTCACTCAAAGCAAGACACACCTTTCCACTTATTAATGTAATTCACTCATTCACCAAATTTTTTCAGTGCCTAGAATGTGACATGCCCCAAACGGGAGAATGATACATTTTACAATACAGCCAGCTTGTCTCTTGCTGGGTGAGATGCAATGAAACTACAATCTAGCTAGAAAGAACACACATGAAACACAAATACACACATGCTGAAAAAAATCAACTGAAAGACTGAGAACTGATAGGAAAGGAGCCTAGATACAAGGTGATATGGGTTAAATGTTGGTCCCCTCCAAAGCTCATGTGGAAGACTGATCCCCAATGTGGCACATGTTGAAGGGTGGAGCCTTTAGGAGGTGATTGGATTGTGAGGGCCTGGCCCTCGTGAATGCATTAATCCATTAATCTGTTTAATGTGTTAATGGATTAACGGGTTATCCCCGTAGGTGTGGAGTGGTGACTTACAAGGAGAGCACAAGAAAACGTTCTTGCCATCCTTGCCATGTGATACCCTGCATCACCTAAGGACTCTGCTAAGCGCCCCCACCAAAAAGAAGGCCCTCACCAGAGGCACCCCATGGACCTTGGACTTCCCAGCCCCCAAAACTGTAAGAAATAAATTGTTTCTTTGTAAATTATCCAGTTTTAAGTATTTTGTTATCAGGAATAGAAAATGGTCTAATACACAAGGGTACTTCAAAAAGTTCACAGAAAGACTTGCATTATCTTCTATTTTTCCCACAAACTTTTTGAAGGACCTTGTATAAGATTAACATTAAAAGGAAAAATTATCTTACATACATGCAATAATTAGATAAAAGAGAGAAAATTAACAGATGTTCTTTAATACTGAGCTTTTTAACCTCTTTTGGACAACTGGGGCATATTTAATAAAATAGGAGTCTGTAATACCAAACATTTCTTGCATTCCTTCATTAAATTATACCTAATAGTACATAATTTTGCTAGTATTTTTACTTCTATATTTATTACTGAAATTGGCTGGAACACATCATTTTTTGTTTTATGTCAGCAACTGTGGTACCAGAGGGATATGCTAGATTAACAAAAAGACTCAGGGCGGGGGGGGGTTCCTTTTCTGTATTCTGGAATGGCTTATATATGTTGAGGATAACTTGTTTTGCAAACATTTTTCAAAAATTTATTACCTAAAACTACTTGGGGTTAGAGCCTTACTGAGGATTTGACAACTTAAAAAAAACTATTTTCTAATCGTTTTTTTCCTTTTCTATATTAAAATTTTTTAAAAGTTATTCTAATTTATTAAGAGAGAACTGAACATATAATAGTTACTATACTAATCTACTACAGAAGGGTACTTCAAAAAGTTAATGGAAAGATTCATATTATCTTTTAATTCTATTTTCCCATGGATTTTTTGAAGTACCCTCATATTCTCACTTCTAATTTTGTGAAGAATCTTTCATAGAAATTCCTTAGAATCTTCAGCATTTTTAGTTCAAGGAAACAAAAACAAAAACAAAAACAAAACACAAGGTGGAATATTAGTTCTCTCTCCCACTTTCTTTACTCCCCTTCGGTATTTTAATAAACTTGAGTTTATTCTTAATTACTTTTATTCTTTTTTTGTTCAATAATTAAAATATTTAAGATTGCATTAATTTCCTTCCAAGTACTACAGTCCATAAGTTTAAATGTGTAATGTTTCACTGTTTTCTTTTACAAAAAATAACTGAACAAATAAATGCACATAAAGGAGAATTTAGAAAAAAAATTAACAAAAAAGAAAAAAATTCCACCCATAATCCCACCATTTTAAAACTTTTGTACCTTTGCCCAAAAAGCTGAAGTCTGAATTGGTTCAACTTAAAACTCAAAAACTGTTAGTAGCCATGTTTCCTGCTATATGGGAAAAGCTAGTCTGTAGCTGGAGAATGAAGGTAGGAAGAGCAGGAAAAAAGAGATGAAGAGAAAGTACTGGCCACATTTGAGTCCATGGTTCCTCATGTTCTTAAAGTCTTCCTGTTTTTAGTTGTTCAATTCTCCCTTGTATGTTTGTAAACCAAAAAGATTCCTCTTTACCAAAGTGGGTACAGTCTGGGAGTTTCTATCATTTATAACTAAGTTATTTTTAACTGCACTTTGTTTTCTAAATCCTTGTTAAAAATCTAGTATCAGAAAAATGACTTTATCCTGCTAGTGACTACCTATACAGTTGACCTTGGACACAGGTTTGAACCGTGCAAGTTCACTTATACACAGATTTCTTTCAATAAGTACAGTACTACAAATGTATTTTCTCTTATGATTTTCTTAACATTTTCTTTTCTGTAGCTTACTATATTGTAACAATACAGTATACAAGGGCTCTTCAAAAGTACCCTCATGATACATATAACATATAAAGTATGTGTCAATTGACTGCTTATATTACCAGTAAGACTTCCAGCCAACAATAGGCTATTAGTAATTAAGTTTTTCAGGAGTAAAAAGTTATACATGAATTTTCAACTGTGTGGGTTGGCACCCATAATCCCCATGTTGTTTATCTGTGTATTTAAAAATACATAAACACATACACATGCACACACACATGCTCTTGAACACATTTTTTCTATGTCAACAGTGAAATTTTATGTAAAAGAAAGGTAATTTAAGAAATATGGCAAACTTTTACTTCATCCCCTTAGTTTCTTTAGGGATTTTTGGATCCAGGTGATTATTTACATCTCATATCTACATTTTAAGAGTTATATTTGACATACACTTTCAGTTTTATATTTAGTTCTTTCTTGTAAACATGTCTGCTTTCTTGAGTTAAAACACCTTCTAGGTGACCAAGTGATGAATATGAAGCTTTTTTTTTTTCCTTAGAAAGGTATGAGTGAGCTCTAGTTTTTTCTTCTTTTCTATCGCCCTCCCATCTTTTGAGGTCACAAGCCACCGTGCCATTTATGTTCAAGTTACCACATTCCCTGGAAAGACCGTTGAATGAAAAATACTCTATGTGGAATTGAACGATGGACAATTTAGAGAGATTTTTAACTTCATATATGGGGAAGACAGACAGTGGAGAATATATTTCTAAAACAAGAAGCAAATTCATAAGCATTTGTTGAAAGAGGGGGAAAAAGTGACATTCTGCAACATTATACGTATTTGTTTTCTTTTCACAAATAGATTCTTCATAGAAAACACTAGACTTAAGATTTTTTATCTTCCAAATTACAATATTTCTGAACATACATGTTCAAAATTAAAAACATTTTGGTTATATATGGAAGTGTAAAATGCCTCTAGAAAATTACAGACATGAAGAGAGAAATTCAGTTTTCCTTAAACTTTAATCATCTCTGAAATACAAATCCTTGGGGGGAAGAGACAATCTCTTATTCATAACTGAAACTGCAATGCTATGCACTGTATGTGGCACATAGCTGGCACTCAGATTTTGAACAAACATTGAGTAGAGTCTCCATAATTGTAAATTTAAAATATTAATTAGAAGACAATTGGCAGCAATCTCTTTGTCCCTCATTTTACCTAGCAAAACTTAACCACACCTAATTCATTCTTAAGACTAAAATAGTCAGTAGCTGCCTAACTTTATTCTATTTCTGAACTACCCTGGGAGCTTTCAAAAATCCCAATGCTCAGGACATACCCCATACAAAAAGAAAAATATCCCAAAGATATCTAAAAAAATATTTTAAATGAAAGCCAGGGATGCAAGAAGATCCCAAGGTGATTCTAATGTGCAAAATTTAGACACTACTTCAAGTGACTTCAAGAAACACTAAAAGAATGGAAGACTTTTTACCTACTTTTCAAGCCCAGTTTGTCATTCATTCAGACTACAATCCACTGGGGACATTAAGCCTAGCAGATCTCAATTTTATCTCGTTAATAACAAAGTTGGGTCTATTTGTTGCTGGGAATATTTTTAACATTGATATATCAACACAGATTTGTTATAGGCTAAAGGAGAAAAAAAATAATTTGATTTCCACAATAAATCGTCCCTCAGTATCTACAGGGGATTGATTCCAGGAACCCCCAACACGCCCCCTCCCACCCCCTGCCAGATACCAAGATCCACTGATGTTCAAGTCCTTTACATAAAATGGCATAGTATTTGCATATAATCTATGCACATTCTCCTGTATACTTTAAATCACCTTTAAATTACTTATAAAACCCAATATAACATAAATTGTTGTGTTGTTATCCCTCATCCCTTAAATATTTTCGAATCCAAGGATATAGAACCTGCAAATATGGAGGGCCAACTATACTGCTGTCTTGGTAGTTCTCTACCTTTCTGACTATTCCTACTTTTTAGCTCATTGTTTAAATGGTGGTACTTTCCAGAGCTCTATTCTACTTTTTCTCTGGAAGAAACCCCTCCACACTCACAGGCTTCATCCACTACTATGTCCCTGATGATGCCTGAGTTCATGAGTGCAGCATTCTCTATTTTACTTCAGACTTTTATTTTCATTTGCTTACTATTCATCTCCATCTAACTCACAGGCATGTCAAATTTGATACAGCCAAAATTATACGATCATTCCTTGAAATACTGTATTTTTCCTGTGATCTGTCTTAATTATACCATTAATCATCCACACCAGAACCTGAAACTCAAAGATTTCTCCATCATCCTCACTTCCCACATCAAAATATACATAAATCTGTCTTTAATCAGTTTCCTGTTCTCTGTCCCAACTGCCATTGCTTCAGTTTAGACCTATTTCTGATATAAACTTCAGTTAAACAAACATTTATAGATCACATATGATGTATAAGGCACTTGCAAGGTGAAGGAGATAATATATAATTAAGACAGTATCTGCCTTCAAGGAGCTATTGTCTAGATTCTAGAACAGATGCTGCTATCTACATTCTTCTCATACCTGATAAAAATATTTACATGAACAAAACACTACTCTGGATGTACCCATATCCTTTATTTCAGTGGTTCTTAAAGTGTGGTGTATGGGTCCATAAAGGACAGGTTTCTTAAGACCTTTTCCATGGTCTGTGAAGTCAACACTAATTTCATAATACTAGTAAGACTTTATTTGCTCTTCTCACTGGGGTAACATTTGCAATAATGATGCAAAAGCAATACTGGGTGAAACTGCTAATTTTAGCTCAAATCAAGGCAGTGGCACTAAACTATAATTTTAGGTATTGTACTCTTCACTGTCACACACTCCCAGCAAGGAAAAACAAAGCCACTATGTTCCTGAGGAAGAAGTAAAAATCATTAAATCCTAAATCCTGAGTACATATCTTTTTTAAATGGTGTAACAAAATAAGATGTACACATGCGTAACATATGTACCAAAGGACAATGGACTTGATGAAAAAGACTTGTACAGATGATTGAATGGTGAGCTGAATTAAAACCATTTCTTTCACAGAACACCACTTTATTTGAAAGAACTTTCAACAGACTATGGGTATTAAGACTTAGATGTCTTGAGAGTCATTTTCTTAAAAATGAAGTGAGACTGTCACTTTAAATACTGACCTGACAGTATTTGTTGCCAATGATAAAAATTCCAGTTAAAATTAGAACTCTGAAAAACTGGATCTGTGCTGTGGGCTTTATAACTTCCCAGAATAAAGACTTTTCTTCCACTGAGATCAGTGATATTAAAAAATATAATCTTTTTCATATTATATAATGAAATATGTCAGTATTTGGAAAGTTCGTATAAGTCAGTGTATCAGTATAAAAATTATGCATGGGTAATAGCCATTCAAAGTTCAAAACATGGGCAACTGTCCTCTCCCTCTGCCCTCTCCCCACCCCCCACCAAAGTTTAAAAAATAAAACAGACGAATGGATTTCAGTGTCATAATATGTGGGAAAAGTTAACACAGCAGACCTGACCCTTGGCTTAAATATTTGTTTAAAAAAATAATAATAATAGTAATAATAATAAGGAATGTCCTTTATGTTACTAATTGATAAGGTTGCTTTGTATGCCTACGGCACCCAACCCTGTTACAATGTCTGCCTAGATTGTGAATATATGATTTATGGGTGAATCTGTTTTCCTTCTGGGAGGCTGGAATTTTGGTAATCGTGGCTGGTTGCGCAGGAACAAAGTGCCTGTATGACCAACTCCCCAGTGAAAGCCCTACTCTCTGAATCTTAAGTGGGCTTTTTCTTGGGGAGAAACACTTCACAAGTTTTGCAGCTCATTGCTGGAGGAAGAAGTGGTGTGTGTCCTGTGCGATCCCCAAGAACAACAACTTTGGAAGCCCACACCTGGATTTCTCCAGATTCCACCTGATGCATCGATTCCCCTTGCTGATATTTCTTTGTATCCTTTCATTTTAATAAACCATAGCCATAATTACAATTGGTTTTGAGTCCTGTGAATCCTTTTAGTTAATCTTCAATCATGTGGGTGGACATGAGGCCCCTGAAACAGAGTATGAGAAACTCACTGATATTCTGCAACTAAGTTTTAAGAAACAACAGTTGTCTAGTTTGGTATAATACCAAAGAAGAATATCCACAAATTGTAAAGGCTATTAAAATACTACTCCTCTCCAACTACACCTCTATGTAAAGCCATTTTTTTCACATGAGTACTTCAATCAAAACAACTTACCACTACAAATGGAATGTGAAAGTAGATATGAGAATTCAGCTATCTTCTATAAATCCAGAAATAAGAGATTTGCAGATAAAACAATGCCACTCTTCGTACTAAGTTTTTAATTTGGAAAATAGAACCAAATCAAAGGAACAGATGGGCAGTAAATTGCTACAGATACCTAACACAACAGCTAAAATTTAACCCCCTTTTCTCCCACTAGTTACAATAATGCTCAGCTTTCCAAAAGGTGTGCCACAAATTTGTCACAGACATACCAAGATGTTTTTTCCCTCTCAGCCTCTAGGGAGGTGAAAAGTGGCTGGGACAGTAAGAGCCCCTAGACTAGTTGCCACCAATCCCACCAAGTTATCTCAGTGTGTTGTAACATACATTACCATATCATTTTCCACACGTATTATAATATGTGAAAAGTTGAAAAGCACTGGTCTAGGAGAATATTCCAACTACTTTATAGTTATTTACGCTGCTTCAACGTCCAAGCCATTCTCCATATTACTGCCACTTGAAATGTAATGAACAAGTAACATAAGCAATGAGTTATACTAATAGTCTTTGGAATGTCATTCATCCCCATTTTTTTAAAGGACACTAAAGACATTAACACATTTTTTGAAGGCAACAATAATAATTTCAAATTTCTTGCTTATCCCTTTACAGCTAAAGTTCAAAATGAATATGAGAATGCAAATTACAAGAAACAGTTTAATCATCTCCTTCCATGGCCTTAGGCAAATTATACTTTCAAGGTGATTTCAGGCAGCTAAAGTGAAATTGTAATATAGCAATGAAAACATATTAAATTATAACTAAACTACAGAAAAGTAACAAGTCTTTCCTCCCCTAAAGTATCAGTGAGAAAAAAGCATTTACTATGTATAAAATGAAAAGTGTATCATAGAAAGTATCTATTCAAAATAAGACATCACTCATTCAATACAAATTTGAGGGTCCATTGAACAATCTGGGGAGAAAGTGGGGAGAAGAGATGGTTTTGATACTGAATATGTTAGACTATCTTTTACATGTTTTGTTATTTGTAAATTTTAAATATACCCACCTTACACATTTTTGAGAGGTAATGATTAGATGAAATGTATTTGCTTTATTTGGAATGCTATGTTTCTTTCTTTTGTTTAAGTTGGGTTTAATATTAATGCTGCAGCAATTATATGTGTTAATGATTCTCTAGATAAAAGAAGTGTTACATTTTAGCTACATCATAGGCTAAACAGGCATTTGTAAATTAGTTTGGGAACTTTTTTGTTTCAACTGGGAAATGCATTGCAAGTATCTTAAAAATTAATCTTAAGATGAAACTTTTTTGTGAACTATAGACCAACTGTTTAGAAAAATACCAGCAGATAAAAATATCCAAGTATAGTAACCATGTAAATCTTAGCCCGTAAAGGGGGCTCAAAATTGTTTGCTGAAATAAATTTAACGAGTAGTCTGGTGTGTTTTAAGTATTTCAATACTCAACATTCACTACAACGAGAAACCTCTTTCTTTATAAGATACTGTCTCTTGATAATGAAGATAAAGAAAACGTTTAAGTTTCAGTAATAATTTCTTATTGAAAAATAAGCACAAAATAAAATAACTATGCAACAGAGTTTTAACAGGAACATAAGATTTAAGAATCAGATATTAGTCCTTTCATTACAATATGATACCTAGTCCTGATCTTTACATCCATGAGAAGAAACTTAAAAGTTTGAGAAAGGCAAATTACTAAAGAATAAAAAAAAAATTAAATGTGTAGACTTACTTACAGAGCAGAGTTAGTAAATGTTTAGCCCAGAATGTTAGTAATAAAGCTAAATTCTGCCTGAGTGTCCCACTCACTAGTAGTTTTAAGGAATATAAGAGAAGGGGAAAAAAGGACATAAAGAGTAAAAATAAACAAGAGAAGAAAAAGAGTAAAAATAAATAAGAAAGAAATAACAAGGAAGACAGTAAACAAGCTTCTTTTATGCCTTCGGAGCATGGTGGTGTGCAGTGTTTAATAACTGCCTCAGGATAATCATTATACTGTGTTTTTTGTATCAATCCAACGATACCTACTTTAAAAATGGGAAGAAAAGACACAGAAACCACCATCCCATTCCCACCCATAAAAAAGTAAATGCTAAGAGTTATAAACAAAGAAACAAGAGAGTTCAGAAAAGACACTGAGGGAGGGAAAGAAGAGGTTATTTGTTGGAGAAGCTACAGGAAAAGGAAGACTTCTCAGAGGAAATAACATAAAATCTGGGCTTTAAAGAATGAGTACAATTCTACAAGAAGAGAAGGTACAGCATGTGAAAGGCTTATAAACGAAATGGCTAATGTCCATGCCCTAATCCCTGGAGCCTCTGAATACCTTATATTACATGGCAAAAATAAGTTTTGGAGGTGTTATTAAGGTTATAGACCTTAAGAGGGTGGAAAAAGAAAAAAAAAGTTTATAGACCTTAAGATAGTGATATTATTCGTGATTACCTGAGTGGGTCCAATCTAACTAATCACATGAGCAGAAAATTTTCTACGACCATCGTTAATGTAGTGCAGAAGTCTGAGATGTGAAGCATAAGAGAAACCTGACCCACAGTGGCTGTACAGGACCATAAAGAAAGCATAAGAATGAATGAGAACCATCTCTAGGAACAAATAAGACTGGCTATGACTAACAGTCAGCAGAGCAATGGAACTTCAGTCCTGCAACTACAAGGAACTGAATTTGGCTAAGAATCTGAATGAGTGTGGAAGCAGATCTTCCCCAGAACTTCTAATAAAGAACAAAGCCCCAGTCAACATCCTGATTTTAGCCTTGTAAGACCCTAAAGCAAAGGACCCAAATGAGCCCACCAAGATTTCTGACCTACAGAAAACTGTGAGATTATAAAATTGGGATATTTAGAGCTGCCAAGTTTGTGGCAATTTGTCAAGGCAGGAAGAAAACTACTACAGATGGCAAGTTCCAAGAAAATATATTTTAAAGAAGCCACAGCAAAGGATGTGTAAGGTAAGGCTAGGGATGAAGTTGGTAAGGCAGACTGGGTCTAGGTTATGAAAAATCTAAGACTATTATGCAAGCCATGGAGAGGTGCTGAAACTTTCTTGTTAAAGCGGGAGAGATAATGGATAATGACAAATGGCAAGAATGTTGTAAACTGAGGCTAAGGAGACAATGAGGAGGGAGATTAGTTGGGAGTATATTACGAACATCTAGGCAACAGATGATGAGAACATGAACCAAAGCAGTGAAAATAAAAAGAAACAGAAGCAATAAGATTTGGGGGATTATCCTGAAGCTACAATGAAGTCTTGGTTCCTGACTGATGTTGGAGATGACAGATGACTTGAAGTATTTTAACTCTGGTGATCTGGTAGATGATGATGTTCAATCAGCATAAGGAACACAAGAAAAGCACTATATTTTGAGGAGGCCAGGAACAGGACGTAAAGGGGGAAGTACAGTCTTCTCTAATTTCAAAATAGTGGAGGACAAAACTAAGAATTTTAAGGCAGTGAGTAAATACAAATACCATCTATTTTGTTAGGCTCTATTACCTCTGCTGTTGCTTTCTGGATAAGCAAATGTAGGCTTATTTGGGGAACGTCGCAGGTCACTATTAAGGAAAGGCTTATCAGGCGGATATACTACATATGGAGATGAAGAATGGCGAGCCAAACTTCCATTAGACCTTGATGGTTCAGGTAAGGTGTTCTGAAAAATAAAAATACAAAAATTACCTTTCAAGAACTTAAACCACAAATATTCATGACTGAGAACTGGATTGTCTATTATGTTCGACTAATGGAGAAAACAGAAAAAAGAAGTCCATCAACTATACACAATAGAACTCAACTAGTATTTATTTTAAAGAAATATAAAGTTTAAAATGTCTCATATTTGTCTAAATGTAGCCATATCTGAAAGTCTATAAAAAGGAAATAATGTTCACACAGTTTGAATACAAATGCCATGCAGAAACATGTCCTGTGAAATATACATCCAGAAAAGTAAACACTGTCTTTTTACAGATTAGAAACTACTACAAATGACTGAATTACTCAATCCCCAATCAATAAAATTCTTCTTGAACATTTACAGTGTACAAAACTCCAGAAAGAAAATAAGACATTGTCCTGCCTCAAACAATCCGTATTTAGTTAGGAATAAAGGAAACAATTAGAAAATATTAAGGTTTATCAAACATTCAAATATAAAACTTTATTTCCATAGACACACACCATTCTGTTATGAATGGGATTCTGTCAAATTTGGGATTATGTTCCACACGATAATTTTCAACGAAAGGGATGCTAGTTGTGGAGTTCTGTTTGTTGTAGGTGACTTCCTGTTGGTAGAGTTACCCAGTGTAAGGGAAGTAATGCAGAAGCTGAGGGCTAAAATAGAATATATGACTGCCAACTGTTCAAAATTTTCAGACATCCATTTCTCTTCTTCAAATGTCCACAGCAAACTAGGTTTTTCAATTCTAACCTTTAGAAAACGATAAAGTACCAGGATAAATCTGTGTTCAGAAAAGTACAAAGGAACAATGAATAACAAACATATTTACAACAACAGTAAATAACCTGCTGGAATAAACAAAGGCTAACCAAATACCTACAGTTTATTTGTATCTTATTAAAAAATTGAAGATTCTAAAAAAAAAATTGAAGATTCTACTTCTATGTTAAAAACTATGCAAATTTTCAGTTGATTTAAGAGAGCAAATATAAAACACACTATGGCTATGAAAACTAAAGGAAGGGAGCAAAGATCTCAGGAAGGGTAGGCATTTATTACTCAAATAATTAAATGCCAAGTCCACTGTACTAAGTGTGTTTATAGGGTTCATATGCAACAAAGGACTAATATCTGTCATTTTTCAAACTTAATGGCAAACTGACATCAAGCTTTGGAGGTAACTGGACAACAGGATGAGTTTTCAGTTCTAAAAATACATAAGATGGTCAAAGTTCTTGCAAAACATCATGAATTACCACATAGCTTGATTTTAAATATGATTCTTCACAGAGACCCTTAGGTGTTCACGGGTTATCTACGACCTACCAGAATCCTATTATTTAACATTCAAAACCCACCAACCTACCCCACCTCTGTTCTCATACAACACACTCTGCCTTCCCTCTCCTGAAACAAGCAAGCAATCAGATTGTGTAATGGATACCATTTCACCAACTTAAAGTCTTGGTTCCTATAATTAACTTCTCTCTTGGTGCCATCTAGATCTTTCTCATTGCCATTAAAGACAAAGACAAAAAACTTTCCTAAACTTTAGAACTCCGCTCTAGCTCCAGCCTCATTTCTTAGCATTTATAATTTAAAAAGAAATTGTAATTGCTGCTACCTCTTAAACACCTCACACCCGCTCCAAAGAAACAGCTCTTCATGCTCACCAATGATTTCTACACTGCTGAATTCGGTGACCTCCCAAAAGTAATAATTTCATCTCAACACTTTCTTTAGTGGACGGAACACCATACTCCCTGGTTCTCTTATTTCCCAGTCTTCTCCCTGAGAATCTCCTTGGCTCTCTCTTCATCCTCTTCCTAAATGCTAGAGCTTCCCAAGGCTTAGTCAACTAGAGCTTCTTCTCTTTTCTATCTACAAAGATTCCCTTGATGATCTTATCCACTTTCAGGACTTTAAAAATCCTGTACTGGTTGACAACTTTGAAGTATAATTGTGGAATTAGGAGCACTCCCTCTTAAACTCTATACTCATATCCACCTGCCTACTCATTATCTCCAGTTGAATGTCTAATGGGCACCTCAAATTTAACACGTCTATAACCAAATTCTTAGTCCCAAAACCTGCTCCTCTCCCAGCACACCAAAATAAATGGTACCACCATTTACCCAGCTGCTAAAGCCAAAACCCTTGGATAAAGTCATTTTTCATACATCCCACATCCAATCTTTCAGTAAATCTTTTGGGGGCTCTATCTTCAGAATATATCCAGAAACTCTCCAACTTCTTATCAGTTCCACTACTACTACCCTGGATGATGCCATTGTCATCTGTAGACTACCATAACAGCCTCTTAACCACTCTTGTCCACATTTTCTTAGTTGGTTCCTCACATTGTTCAACAGCCATTGATCCTTTAAAAAAGTAAATGAATTCAAGTAATATTTAATCAAAATCCTCCAATGACTTTCCATCACAGAATAAATTCCAAAATTCTTACCATGGCTTATAATGCCCCACAGAATCTGACCCTAGGCTCACCCTGACCTCATTCCCTACATTCTCTTTCCATATCACCCCTGCCCTCAATTTTCCAGTCATACTGACCATCTTTCAAATTTCTAGCATGAACAACACACTCCATTTTCATTTGCTATGTTTACTATGCCTGGAAAGCTCCCTTCCTCACTTCATTCAGGTGTCGGCTTAAAAGTCTATCAGGGACGCTTGACCACCCTAACTAAAATAGCACCCTTCTGTCACTCTATCTCCTTACCTTTTTTTTTGGAAACACTTAACACTACCTATTTTTAATATCTGTATGCTTTATGGTGTAACTAAAAATATATTTGATCTTTTGTCTCTGGTTCCAGACACAGAGATTCAAAAACACTTGGAATTTCTTAAATGATAAGGGTGTCTTTGTTATGCTAATGGGGGCACTCAAGGTGGGACCCCTAGACAGCTTCAGGTTTGAAGCTATCATATCTTCTACAGGCTGGTTGCCAGAAAAACCAACCACTTGTTTAAAGAGTTACAAATGTCAGCCCTACACTCTGACCTCAGGAAAGAGGAGGGGCTGAGATTGAGTCCAATCACCAATGGGCAGTAATCTAACCAATTATGCCTATATAATGAAACTTTGGTAAAAACTCTTGAATAATGAGGTTTGAGGAGATTCTGGATTGGTGAACATACTGATGGGCTGAGAAAGACCCAAAACCCGACCAGGTAAGGAAGCCCCTTCAACACTGTGCCCTACATGTCTCTTCCATTTGGCTGTTCCTGAGTTGTGTCTTTTAAAATAAAACTGTAACTGTTTAAATATAGTGTTTTGAGTACTGTGAGAATCACTCTAGCAAATTATTGAACGAACCAGAGGGTTGTGGGAACCCCTTAACTTGTAGTAAACTGGGTTAGAAATGCAGGGGCCTGAAGGGGCAGTCTTGTGAGACTGAGTCCCTTTTAATGTGTGTGTGTGGGGGGGGGAGGGGGCGGGGTCTGAGCTACATCCAGGTACCGCCACAATTGAATTAATTGTAAGACACGCAGTTGGTGCAGAATTGCTGGAAAAATGTAGTCATTCCCACTACAGTTTAAGTTTCAATAAAGATACTCATATATCTGTTTAATAAATCTGTTAAATAAATTAATTATGCAATTCCTATGCAAAACAGGAAAACTGCACATTATTTATAAAAGATGAGCCTTTTCAACAGTCACTACAATTCTTTGAGAGACAATTATTAGCTTCTGGTTTCCCTTATATCAAATAGCAACAAAACCCACAAATGCCACAGGAGGGCTGTGTAGAAAGTAGCCCAAATCTTCTAACTCCCAATCCAGGGTTCTTTTCATGGCCCCATTCAATAAATACTTTTCTAACTAAATTGATATGTTTCTAGGAGAAACTTTCAGGATTAATGGCAAATGTTTAACTTGACCACTATTGTTCCCGATGGCTTTAATTGTTAGGGCAAATATCCTATTTAGGACACTTACAATTCAAATATGGCTGGAAGAGATTAGGTATATAAAAATATAAATACAAATAAAACTGCTAAATTGTATGTAAGAGAGACTAAGTGCAAATTAAATTCAGATGCATTCAATAGAACATTGCTTCAGATTAGTGTGGTAAAGAAAGGTTTCTGCTAGTGCTGAAACTGGTACAGGGTCTGGTAGACTGATCTGTATTCTGATAAGTAAACTACAAACGGTTATGTAAAGCAAATGTTTCCAGGTTAATCAATATATTAGTTTAGCTGAAAAAGGGTCTGTGTACAAATCGGATTGAAGGAAATAAAATTAGAGAACTAAGTCAAGGTCCAATGGTGGAGGAACTTTTCTTAGAGCTCTGAGCAGTTCTGCACAATCAATGTACTAGTTTTACAGAATCATTTTTAGTTTCACGAAACTTTCAAGCAACAGATAATTCAACCTTTACACAAACACTGTAA
This sequence comes from Galeopterus variegatus, assembly GCF_000696425.1. NCBI lineage: Eukaryota > Metazoa > Chordata > Mammalia > Dermoptera > Cynocephalidae > Galeopterus > Galeopterus variegatus. The sequence goes on along the minus strand of NW_007726208.1, from coordinate 870,593 downwards.
GAAAACAGAAAAGAGAACCCATTTATTTTATGAGGCAACCTTGATCACAAAACTAGTAAACATATAATAAAGAAAAATTATAGGCCATTATTTCCTCATAAACAAACTTAAACATAACTGTCTAAATAGAAAACACCAAATAATCCTCAATTATTAGAATTAACTGGAGTTTGGGCAAGGTTGCTAGGTAAAATCAATATGCAAGAATCAATAATTCTACACAGTAGTTAGATAATGCAATTTATGAAAATATATATCACACAATAAAAATTAAGTAGAAATAAGTTTAATGCACAATATACAAAACCCAAAATTATAAAACTACAGAAAAAAGTTAAAGAGTTCTAAATAAAGTGAGTAACATAATGTTCATTGATAGAAGGTTCAATATCCTAAATATCAGTTATTCCTAAATTAAACTAGAAATGCAGTGAAATTTCAGTTGAAATTCCAATAGCAGATTCTAGAATTTCTATTTAAGAAAAGCAAGGAACCAAGAATAGCTAACAGCTCTCTTGAGGAACAAGGAAGATAACTGTCATCCTCACCCAACCACTAAAGAGGAGAATCACTAACATAGAATCTAAGTACGGAAAGACAAATACAACGATGAAACAAAGAACTCAGTTACACACCAGTAGACATACAGAAATCAATATATTGATAGAAGTAGAATTGCAAACTCTTGGAGAATGGATGAGCTGTCAAGGAGTGCTGGGACAGTTTTATAATGTTAGTAAAAACATCAAATTGAGTCCCTACCTCACAGCATACAAATTAATTTCAAGTAAGTTAAGGATTTAAAAGGCTCCAACTTTAAAATTTGTAGAGGAAAAATATAGAAGAATATAATCAAGGCCTTGAAGCAAATGAAGAATTACTTAAAAATCACTAATCATAAAAAGGAAAGACTAACAAATGTTGCTATATTAAAATTAAGAACTCCTATTAACCAAAAGATATCAAAGATGAGCTGAGGTATATATCTGTAATAGTCCTAACAGACTAAGGATTAACATTCAGAATAAATAAAATTGTGCATACAAATAGAAAAAGACAGCTCAACTGAAAAACAGGCAAAAGACACAAACAGGCATTTCACAGAAGAAACAAAACACACAAAAGACTAGTAAAGGTATGAAAAAAAATTAAGCACCCCATCAATGATCAGGGGAGCACTAATCAGAAAAAGAACATGATACCATTTCATATACCCCCCCTTAGCAAAAATTTACAAGTGGGACAATATCATCCATTAAAGGGATACAGAATAAAGAAGACTGTTGGTGGGAATGCACATTGGTACTCTGTACTTTGGCAAACAACTTAGCATTATCAAGAAAAGCTGAAAATGCATATACTCTATCATAAAGCAATTTCACTCAGGTATATATGCTGAACTGTTTTCTTTCTTCCCTTTAAAAAATGATATGGCCTGAGTCTCTACACATGTCCCACAACCCACTACTGAGTTGTAACCCACACTTCATCCTGCAGTTTGAAAAATCACTGCTCCAGAGTTGCTCCTCTCAAAACTTTTTGTCTCTGGACCCCTTTACAAACAAGAATTTAGTAAACAGAATAGCACTGTTTTACATTTTTGCAAATCTCTTTAATGTTTGGCTTGAAAAAAGGATGCTAGATTCTCCTATCCATCTTTGCATTCACTCTTAGGTATGTTGTTTTGGTTAACGTTTATGATGACAATCTAGTCTCCCACAAACGTGTGGTTGGATACAGAAGGATCCTGTAGACTCCCTGAGGGTCTCAGACCCCCCCCCCCAAGGGTCTTTAGACCACACTTAAAAAAAAAACTACATTCTGGAGGAAGTTTTGCCATGCTGAGCATTTAATGATGATCACAACAGGACTGTTTACAGTATCTGGTAAACAAATGAACAACAAAACCCACAAAACTCATCAAAACACTATACTTTATGGAAGTATAAATTAGGCTTTGCCATTTACTAGCTAGCTTAACCTGACTTAACCTCTCTGTGCCTTGATTTGCTCATTTGAAAATGGAAATACTAACACCAGCCTCATAAGGTTATTTTGAGGATTAAATGAGTTAATATATAAAAAGCACCTTAAAAAATGCCTGCCATTTAGTACTACATAAGTATTATATACTACTTATAATCTTAAAGTATGGTAATAAGTGGGCGTGGGAGGGCGAGGAGGGAAGCAGGAATAAGATGCAGAAAGCACGAAGGTATTCATTTTATTATCCTCAAAAATATATCTTACAGGGCCGGCCCGGTGGCGCACTGGATAGTGCACCGCTTGGGAAGCGCGGCGGCGCTCCCGCCCGAGGGTTCGGATCCCACATACAGACCGGTTCCCGCTCACTGGCTGAGCGAGGCGCGGGAGCAACGCCGAGGGTTGCAATCCCGTTGCCGGTCCCCGGTCCGGTACGGGGGCAACACTGAGGGTTGCGATCCGTTGCTGGACACGGAAAAAGACAAAAAAAATATATATATATCTTACACATATTTAATGTTATAAAAACTATGATATATCCATAAAAATTCTTAAGGGAAATTAATATGGACCTACTACTGTGCAGCCTGGTTGAAAGGCCTGGGTACATGTTAGAGATGAATTAGGAGATTAGTTTATTAACTTAAGTCCAAAGTGACATAAGGGTGTTCACCATTGTTACTGGGAAAATATTAAAAAGCTAACATGAAAGACATTCTTTTGTTTCAACACTATGCTGCCTGTACTTTCATTATTAATTTCACAATGGCCAATCACAGTTGTTTTTCTGCTCTCTACACTATTGAGTTGACACATAGCAATCACTCAATAAACAAATGTTACCTGCTGCTGCTACACTTCTTGGGGCTGTGCAGTGAAAGAATACTTAAAAAGACCAACTGAAACATATGGCCTATGTCCATGTTGTTCACATTTGAAATGTACATGGCAGATGTTTCCTACAGACTACGTAATTTGTGAATCTACTTGTTAAAAATCCTTACCTATTGAACAAGAAGAGGAACTCAGAAAGCCTGATGGTGAGTCAGAATCTCTAGTGTCCTTGCTTGCGCCAGGGGTAGCTGTTACTACCCAGGTGGATTGCTCTGAATGATTGCTGAGACCTTGAAGCATAACTTCGTATAGCATACATTATACGAAGTTATACGAAGCAGCTGCCACTCGGCGCCCGGCCTCGCTGCCGCTGCCCTCAGCGCACGGCTGGGCCGCGCAGCCCCGCCGCTGGGACTCGGGGTCCAGCAACTGCGGTTTTTGCCGGGGAGGGGGCTGTCACCTCCCCGGCCCCAGGCGCCGCTGGAACCATGAGCTGGAGAGAGACTGAGCAGGCTGCAGCGCAACCAGGAGACGGGAGCACCAGTGGCGACGAGAGGCAGCCGGGGCCGCTCTGGCTACGGCCGCCAACGCGGGAGCGCAACATGGGAGTGGAGCAAGTGCCCCACCATCTTCCCGGTAGTCAATATTGGGCTTGCCTGGCACTAGTGTCCAACTGAGTAGTCACTGAGGTAGCCATACCAAATTGGCAACC
>NW_007726208.1:865497-866064 GCF_000696425.1 Galeopterus variegatus | reverse complement strand
GGGATGCAAGGTTGGTTCAACATACGCAAATCAATAAATGTGATACACCATATTAATAAAGTGAAACACAAGGATCATATGATCATCTCGATAGATGCTGAAAAAGCATTTGATAAAATTCAACACTCATTCATGACAAAGACCCTCTATAAGTTAGGTATAGATGGAAAGTATCTCAACTTAATTAAAGCCATATATGATAAACCCACTGCCAATATCATCCTGAATGTGGAAAAGATGAAAACTTTTCCATTAAGAACAAGAACCAGACAAGGATGCCCACTCTCACCACTCCTATTCAACATAGTGTTGGAAGTACTAGCCAGAGCAATCAGAGAAGAATAGGAAATAAAGGACATCCAGACCAGAAAAGATGAAGTGAAACTGTCCCTGTTTGCAGACCAGAAAAGATGAAGTGAAACTGTCCCTGTTTGCAGATGACATGATCCTATATATCACACAGCCTAAAGCCGCTACAAAAAACCTCTTGGAGGTGATAAATGAGTTCAGCACAGTAGCAGGATACAAAATCAACACACAAAAATCAGTAGCATTTCTATTCTCCAA
>NW_007726208.1:863604-864991 GCF_000696425.1 Galeopterus variegatus | reverse complement strand
GTTTTTTTTTTTGTGTGTGTGTGTGTGTGTGTGTGTATGTGAGTGAATTGATTTGTTTTTTGTTTTTATTTTTTTTTAGCTCCCACCAATAAGTGAGAACATGTGGTATTTCTTTTTCTCTGCCTGACTCGTTTCACTCAGTATTATTCTTTCAAGGTCCATCCATGTTGTTGCAAATGGCAGTATTTCATTTGTTTTTATAGCTGAGTAGTATTCCATTGTGTAGATATACCACATTTTCTGTATCCACTCATCCGATGATGGACATTTGGGTTGATTCCAGCTCTTGGCTATTGTGAAGAGTGCTGCAATGAACATTGGGAAACAAGTGTACCTTCGACTTGATGATTTCCATTCCTTTGGATATATTCCCAGGAGTGGGATAGCTGGGTCGTATGGTAGATCTATCTTCAGCTGTTTGAGGAACCTCCAAACCATTTTCCATAGGGGTTGCACCATTGTGCATTCCCACCAACAATGTAAGAGAGTTCCTTTTTCTCTGCAGCCATGCCAGCATTTATCTTTCGGTGTCTTTTGGATTTTTGCCATCCTAACTGGGGTGAGATGGTATCTCAGTGTGGTTTTGATTTGCATTTCCTGGATGCTGAGTGATGTTGAGCATTTTTTCATATGACTGTTGGCCTTTTGTATATCTTCTTTAGAGAAATGCCTGCTTAGCTCTTTTGCCCATTTTTTGATTGGGTTGCTTGTTTTTTTCTTGTAAAGTTGTTTGAGTTCTGGGCAACCAAAGGAAAAATAAATAAATGGGACTATATCAAACTAAAAAGCTTTTGCGCAGCAAAAGAAACAATTAACAGAGCTAAAAGACAGCCAACAGAGTGGGAGAAAATATTTGCAAAATACATGTCTGACAAAGGACTAATATCCAGAATATATAAGGAACTCAAACAACTTTACAAGGAAAAAACAAGCAACCCAATTAAAAAATGGGCAAAAGAGCTAAGCAGGCATTTCTCTAAGGAAGATATACAAATGGCCAACAGTCATATGAAAAAATGCTCAACATCACTCAGCATCCGGGAAATGCAAATCAAAACCACACTGAGATACCATCTCACCCCAGTTAGGATGGCAAAAATCCAAAAGACGCTGAAAGATAAATGCTGGCAAGGTTGCGGAGAAAAAGGAACTCTCATACATTGTTCGTGGGACTGCAAAATGTTGCAGCCTCTATGGAAAATGGTATGGAGGTTCCTCAAACAACTGCAGATAGATGTGCCATATGATCTAGTTCTCCCACTGCTGGGAATATACCCAGAGGAATGGAAATCATCAAGTCGAAGGTACACTTGTTTCCCAATGTTCATTGCAGCACTCTTCACAATAGCCAAGAGTTGGAATCAGCCCAAATGTGCATCATCGGATG
>NW_007726208.1:863351-863594 GCF_000696425.1 Galeopterus variegatus | reverse complement strand
TACAATAGCCAAAATCATCAAGTCGAAGGTATACTTGTTTCCCAATGTTCATTGCAGCACTCTTCACAATAGCCAAGAGTTGGAATCAGCCCAAATGTCCATCATCGGATGAGTGGATACAGAAATTGTGGTATATTTACACAATGGAATACTACTCAGCTATTAAAACGAATGAAATACTGCCATTTTGCAACAACATGGATGGATCTTGAGAGAATTATATGAAGTGAAACGAGTCAGGCA
>NW_007726208.1:832981-862877 GCF_000696425.1 Galeopterus variegatus | reverse complement strand
GGGAGGGGGGAGAGGGAGGAGGGAGGGGGGTTTCGGTAATGGGCCACAATAATCAACCTCATTGTATATTGACAAAATAAAATTAGAAAATAAAATAAAATAAAATAAAAAATCCTTACCTCTTCTGAACCAGAGATGCATGTGAAAAAAGAAAAAAAATCCATGCATGGTAAAAGCGCCTCCATTTACATAACTAGACCCATGCTGGATTTATCAATGTTGACTACATATGAGTTGTTGATGTTTACAACGCTGAAATCTGAATGAGTAGCCTTCTGAGTTCGTGTTGTAGTTTTAAAGTCTTTTTATGTTATGTTATGATCAGCTGTTTGTTAACCTAAATGCTTTTTTAATTCTGTTAGAAATGGCAACCCTATTTCTGATAGGTCATCTAAGCAAGGCCATTGCTTATGCACCTAGAAACCAACTAAATTTAGTCATTTTTGTTTCGAGAAATAGTAGCTTCTGAATTAGACATTTTGATGTAGCAAGTTAAGAAAGTTGTTATACTTTGATTTGTAAATGATCCCAAATATTCTTAGTGTACTCTTGATATTTAGTATCCATTTAAATCTGAGTTTAGCACATAAAAAAATGTTTTCCTATTGAACATTCTTTGGGATTTCTGTCAAGGCTATCACAAGGCCTAAAGGTTAACTAGGTGGCCATGGCAAAGCTCAATTCAACACTTGTAAGAATATTTTTTGTTCAGCATCCGAGTGCTAAGTTTTGAGAGCAATGAAAAGCCCTCATCTCCCAAGTTTAATTATGTCTTCCGTATAATCTCATCCACATATTGACACTTCTAATAGTTCCTCTTTTACCTTACCTTTTACTGACCTAACTCCTGAATAAACGGCAAACTCTTCATTCGTTATTTTTCCTTAATCTCTCCAGACCTCTCTACAAACATGTTACTCCTACTCTGCTGAAACCACATGATAATTCTGGCCTCATTATCAAATTCTAATAGCCATAGAAACCTAAAACTGAAGAAAAGTGTGGCTTCCCCAAGGTAACTCAGCTCTTAGCGTTCCCTAAAATCTTTCCCCCTTAGCTTCAATGAAATTACTTTACCATGATATTCTCCTGATTTCTTCCCACACTATTCCTCTTTTTCATGTTTTCACTTACTTTTCCAATTCATCTTGCCTAACTCTACGTCTGTATTACCTCTGCTCATTCTACATTATCTCAAAATTCTAGAAAGTACCCATCGTCTTAGCACATACCCCAAAATGTCGACGGTGACTTTTTTTCCCTTCCTAACCTATTCTTGTGACAAGCAATTACCAGTCCTTCAACCAGCAGCTAGATCCATCTTACCTTTTAGTAATATTGCTAATCACTCTTCCCTAGATTATTTCAGCATTGAGCACTTACTTATCAAACCATACTGTGCAATCATCATCCAATTACATGTAGTTTCTCTTCAGTGCTTTTCTCCTTCAGAGCAGGGTTTTTATCCTACTCAACTGAGTAAATTTTAAAGCTGTACACTAGGCCAGCCACTGAGCATTTGCTAATTGGACAGAAAAAGGATCCAATTTCAGCTTTGTCACGTTTCCAATCACTTCCCAATGCGGAGGTTTCCAAAACACTAGGCGTTCGACACTCCAAGTCGACTAATACCAATAATTTTCTGGCTACCCTTGTAAAGGCAAAAATAATATTTAACATCAGTTCCTCCTGCCGCCTCTTCAAAACGGCATTTCCACGTTGCAGTCCTGGTAACACGGTGGGACGCGGGAAGCGCGCGCTGGGGCTAGGAGAATCAACCAACACATCAATGAGAGAATGGGAGAAGAGGAACTACAGGCAAAGGAAACAGCATAAACAACGACTGGAATGCGCTTAAGAGACTGCGGACTACTTAACAGCTGTCTATTAGACTGGCGCACCTACCTGGTCTCGGCGAGTTTCCAAGAGGGGCCGTTACACCCACGTGACCAAAGACGGTATGTTTTCGCAGGCCACGGAGTGGGCTCAGTCGTCCCAGCCGAGCTCTAGCAGTGTCCGGCAACCTGAGCTGCTAGGCCGAAAAGTGAACGAAGGATGGGGAATAGAAACGGGCCAGGCCCGTTTCACTAGAAGCCAGAGGGTGCAGCCTCGACGGAGGAGCAGTGGAAACCTGGGCAGCGCGGGACGCTCCAAGCGCCCGCCGCCGTCTTTCAGAATGAGGTCAGAAGCTGTACCGAGAGCGCCCGGAAGCGTGAGGAAATGCGAAAAGGCGCCAAGGAACGACCTGGAACCCTTTCGAATGCCAACCGCTTCTTACCGAGAACTGAGAAACAGAAGCCGCAGAGACCGATGCCGCCGCCATCTTCCTGCCTGCCCAGCAAGTCTCCACAGCTCTGGGAGATCCGGGTTCTTGTGCTCTTCTTCAAGATTCGAGAGCCGCCCACCAGGGGCGACCCTAAGCTGAACCCCTGATGGACAGGGCGGGGGTGCTGGTGCCGCCCTTAGAAGACCCTGCCACACACCCCCACCGGGAGGCCCACGTTCACAGCGCACACGGAAAGGGCAACACGTCCTAACGGACGTCTTCAATAGCCAATCAAAAAAGCGGACGTCTTCCTGTTGTCGGAGAGAGTCCGCCTCTTCCCTCGGTGACGTCACAAGTAGCTGTAACCGCCGGTGGCAGGTAACGCCGCAGACTACCAGGCGGCTCTGAGGGGATGCTACGAAAGGGAGGGCCTGCTCGAGGAGGAAAAGTGGGCAAGGGGTTGTTGTCGCCAGCAGCAACTGAATGGAATTTCTGGAACAGAATAAAAGCGAATGCGAGATTTAAACACTTCATCGGTTTCCTTGGGTTATACGCTGAAGACAGCGTTAGACTTGGGGACACCTCTCCGTACGAAGTACTTACCTCTTGGCCAATAACAAACAGGGTTAGGAGGGGCTTAATGCTTTGGTCCAATAGAAACGTACGGAGCAATTAGTGGTAGAGAACAAATCTTTCGCCGACATTTGCCCAATTGGGTTAGGACACTATCACCCAAACCTGAGACCGGCTGCTAGAAATAGCCGCGACCAGGACCTTTGGGCGGGGCGGGCTTAAAAGGGATTTCGCGCGCTGAGAGCGTTGGGCTCTTATTGGCCAGTGACTTCCTCCCTTTGTGGGAGCTCCTTGCGTAGCCGGGGTTAAGAGTTGGGAGGAGCGGTCGAGTGACGTAGTACTAGCCGTAGCCAATCAGGGATGGTGAAGGGAGGCCGAGAAGGAAGCGGATCCGCGGCCGCGCAGCTAAACCGCATCGAACTGTCCGCTTCGTCTCCCTCCGCCGTTATCGGGGCCTAAGCGGGAGCGGCTAGGACGGCGTCACTGGGTGGGCTGGGGCGGAAGTGGAGGCGGAGGGAGACGGCGGTGGCCTCCGCGGGGCCTTGGGCTCTCGCGGCGAGGCCCTGGTGGGCGCGAGGTCGGGGGAGGGGGAGGAGGAGGAGGAGCCCGCGGCCCGGGCGGCGGTGACGGCGGCGCCCGAGTTGCCTGTAGGGCTCCGCCTCGGAGCGGGCGGCGGCGGCGGAGGAGGAGACTGAGCAGGATGGCGGCCTCGGCCCTGTACGCCTGCACCAAGTGTACCCAGCGCTATCCCTTCGAGGAGCTCTCCCAGGGCCAGCAGCTTTGCAAGGTCCGTGGGCTCCGGGCGGGCGGGGTTTCCTTTGCTGTAGCCCAAGGGGGCTGGGTGTCCGCCGCACTGCAGCCCCGCTCTCTTCGCCGGTGCCTCGGGGGCTGGGGAATCCGGAGCCCCAATCTCCCCATCCGGGGACCCCTTTTTCTGAAGGGCTGGGCATTAACTGAGAAAGGCCCTGAGAAGGAGACAGCATCCTGCCCTCCTCCAGGCGGCCCAGGAGGGGGCCGGGCCCCAGCAGCGTCCGGGGGTCTCACGGGTGGGGCTGAGTGAAGCAGCCACCTGTCTGTGTCGCAGAGAGGCTGGGGTGGAGATGTTTTCATCTCGGTTTTCTGCCTGGTCTGTCCTCTCCTTCCACCAGGAGGCAGGGGACGGTTTTTGCACTTTCTTGCTAGGAACCTGAAGCCGCAAAGCTGATGGCATCCTCCTTCCCTGTCCAGGAAAGCGAAGCGACTGGTTTGGGAACAGAATGCTCTATGATTTGGAGCTCCTCCCATCCCATTAAAGCCGGGATGCTGTCTGTGAGCAACGGTGTAAAATAATAAGTAGTTTTACATTTAACCAATCCTTGAACTCGGCCCTGACAGCTTTCTTCATTTATCTGTAATTAATAAATTACCACATCTGAGACAAAGACAACTATTCTTTTCCTAAGAAATTATATGTGATCGGCCACTTAATATGATAAATCACCCAATTGTTTATGTTGTGGGCCAGATTTTATTGATGTTTTAGACATTTGACTAGGTTGGGTAATCATTTCCTACCAGAAAAGTGAGATTTGGGACTTGGAGATAGATCCTGACTAACGTGTTGTCTTATTACAGGAATGTCGGATTGCGCATCCTATTGTAAAGTGTACTTACTGCAGATCAGAATTTCAGCAAGAGAGGTTTGTATACTGAACAGTTTTTGATTGTTAAAGATGAAGTGTGGTCTGTAAGGAATAGTTGGGGGTTGTGATCCCATATTTGTAATAAAGCATTTTTAAAAAATGGTTTAGTCTTTTGAGTTTTAAGCTCTTTGTACCTATATGGTGGGAGAGAAAATGTTGACAAAAGAACAGTGGTTATTTTATAACTAGACTTGAGTTTACACATGAGAAAGTAAAGAATAAATTATTGCTTGGAAAATGTACAGCCTTACTAATGAAAGTGCATATGAGGGTACTTCATAAAGTTCATGGAAAAGGTTAGAATTAAAAGATAATACGAATGTTTCCATGAACTTTTTGAGGGATCCTCGTATAATTAGTGTTAAGCTATAAAAACCTGGTAAAACATTAACGGACCTGAGGAAAGATCTATACTGTTACCAGTTGCTTTCCAAGGGTGGAATCTAGTAACTTCTTACCAGTGGAAGAACGCATACTTTTTTTTTTTAACTCTTGAATCCACTTGGAGGGCACCCTCAAGAAAGTAGCCTAAAAGAAGAACAAACATTTTTATTAGTAGGTGTGTGCGTGATAATGAAGAATGACCGAGTGACAGGTTAGGTAGGCACTGATATGTAATGCTGTGCATTAATAGTGGCAAGTGTGAAGGTTTGGGACCTAGATAGGAAACATTAGGATTTTTTGTTTTGTTTCCTTTCCAAAAAAAAAAAAAATACTATAAAAATGTTTGTCTTAAGTTAATAGCTGAGAAATAAATTCAGGTAAAACAACCCTAAAAATGTCCTTATATTTATATATTTTTAAAAAATTCTTTGTATTAGAGTAAGTTTTAAGTACTGCAAGTTCATTTACTTCAGCATTGAGCTTATTATCTCAGAAAGCTATGTAAATGTGATCATCTGTATATAATTTCCTTTTCAGCAAAACTAACACAATTTGTAAGAAGTGTGCTCAAAATGTGAAGCAATTTGGGACGGTAAGTATTTCTTACATCTTCATGTGATTGTTACTGGTCTATCAGTGTTCGTCACAGAGATGAATGAGCCTTTAACAAACATGTATTTCAGTGTTCTTAAATATTTCAACATACTAGGGGCCGGCCCGGTGGCGCACTGCTACAGTGCGCTGCTTGGGAGTGCGGTGGCGCTCCCGCCGAGGGTTCGGATCCCACATACAGACCGGTTCCCGCTCACTGGCTGAGCGAGGGGCGGGCGCAGCACCGAGGGTTGCGATCCCGTTGCCAGTCCAGGTCCCGTACGGGCGCGACACTGAGGGTTGCGGTCCGTTGCCGGACATGAAAAAAGACAAAAAGGAAAAAAAAAAATATTTCAACATACTAAAATATTCCATGAAAGGAATTTTCTGTAGACAGTCTGGGAAGGTGGCAACATTTAAAAACAGATTATGTGCATATTTTATGTGTATTGAATTTCAACATGAAATTTGTGAAGCTGTTCTTTAAAGACTCAAATATAGCAAACGACTGGTTATGGAGAACCTACTTATCCATAAAGTTTGTGTAATCAAACTTTTTCCCCCCTTCAGAACCTCAAGCTATTTTTAAACAGCAGCACAATTCAAGTATTTATTTACAGATGTCATGACATTATCTTAGTACAGGTTGTCTACATGTGTGAGTATATTACAGTAATTATTGTTATATTATACTGATATTATGTATTATTGGTCAAAGTGTTGACTTTAAAGCTCTATTTGACCCTGAATTGCCTTTTGAATATCAAAGAAAATCAAGGTATGTTTGTATAGTTTATGTTCAGTATGCTTGTGCCAATTTTTTTTAAATTGAAAACTCAACTGTAGTATATATTTTTGTATCATCTGTACATTTATGTATGATGAAAACTTAATTTTTTTGGAACAAATTTTTTTTTTTTTTTTTTTTTAAAAGATGACCAGTAAGGGGATCTTAACCCTTGACTTGGTGTTGTCAGCACCGCGCTCAGCCAGCGAGCCAACCGGCCATCCCTGTATGGGATCCGAACCCGGGGCCTTGGTGTTATCAGCACTGCACTCTCCCGAGTGAGCCACGGGCCGGCCCTTTTTTGAACAAATGTTACAGTAATTAAGCTAACCAGGATATTAAGTTAGTTCATTCCCCCAAATCTGGATACATGAGACTTTTCTATATATGTGTACCTTTATTTTTATTCTTTGAGGTCTTTTTCATGTGTAGCTTATATATTACATAATAAACTATGCAAGTTGTAAATATACATATTTCTCATGTTCTTACTGTGTAAATGTTTTAATACAGTAACAGTGAGTTTCCTCACTCTAGAAATAAATATTAGTTGAATGAATAGAAAAATGGTAAATGTTATGGAATGTGACAGGATTACATTCTTGATAGAAAACTAATTTTTTATACATTAATTTTCTTACTTAATCCCAGAAATATGTATGTAACACTGGGTATATTTTATGCAGCAAATATTTAATATTTAATATTTTTAAATGTCCATTAAAGAAAACGTATACCTGTTTTTCAGCCCAAGCCTTGTCAGTACTGTAACATAATCGCAGCGTTTATTGGTACCAAGTGTCAGCGTTGCACAAATTCAGAAAAAAAATATGGACCACCTCAGACCTGTGAACAGTGCAAACAACAATGTGCTTTTGATCGGAAGGAGGAAGGAAGGAGAAAGGTGTGTTTAATTTATGTTATGACATCTTAAGGAAATTAAAGAAACTGCCACACAAGTTGGAAATTATTATAATTAATACACTGCTGAGACATGATATGTTCTTTGGGTCTCAAAGCAGGTAGTAAGAGGAAAGTTCAGCAATAGTTTTCTCCTTGTTTGCATCGTGTGTAGATCCATGTTGATCAATTAGGATTACTATAATTTAAAAAAATATTTTGTGATGGCTATTTTGTACTATTTGGTTATCCCCTATTTAGTTTGGGAGACTTACTAATTGCTGTTTAATAAATCCTTTCACCTACTTAACCATTTTCCTGGTTACTTGAAGTTGCTGGTGTGAAAAAATACCTGATGGCACATTATCACTTAAAATTCAAAGTTAGTCTTGTGCCTTTTGATATGGTCTCATATTTGAAACCATTGTTTGTTTTTCTTTACCTACAGTGACTTAATAAGTATGTGTGTGCATGTGGCATTCCTCTGCTGATCAGCATTCACACAGGCCTCCTGTTGTCTATCAGTATCAGTTGATTTGGAGGATGACTGTCTTTGAGAGGCTCCCCCAGGTCCCCACACAGCAATGTATGTACCCTAGTTGTAAGACATGTCCCTCCAACAATTTTTGTGTGAACAAACAGAAGACAGAAACTTGGTTTAATTTTTTATAGGTTTAATCTGAATTTTGGAAAGAAGTTCCTTTTCCTCTTCCTTGACACATACAGTTGGTTTTCATTATTTGTGGTAGTTATGTTCTATAAAGTTGCCACAAGCTCTGAATTAGTAAATACTGAATTGTTGCTTCTAAGGGAAATAGGGGATTAGGTTCCTGCCTCCAGACAAAAAATGTTGGTCTGTTGATCAATACATAACCTTATTTTGTGTGTATTTCTGTTTAAAGACAACATACTTAGTATATATATTGATTAATTGAAATCATGGCCAACAGCAATAATGATGCCATAATGAAACTTACCTAACACATGTTATTTTTTCATTAAGGCACATCACAGCCTTCTTGAGCATAGGAATACTATACAGTACTTAAGCACTTCTATTTGGGACTATTTTAAACATTGAAATCACCAACAAAAAACACAAAAACTTGAAAAACATAGCATTAAATAGACCATGAAAAGGATACTTGTTTACAGTATGGGAGCTAAAAACAGGAAGGCAGAGCATCACTTTGTTCCACCTCAGCTGGGAACGTGCTGTTGGGTGACACAAATTTATTGCTGCTCTGTGCATGTGTGCAAATAACCATAAAAGCGCTATATTAATTTTGGGGTTACAGATAAATTTTAATAGGCAAATTTGCAATTACGAAATCTGCAAATAATGAGAATTGATTGTAAAGGTCATTTAGGCAGTCCTGCTTTCCTATAAATTCATAATATTTACTGTAGTGGGAAGTACTTTTATCATTTTAGTAATTACACAGTGATTTAAGAATTCAGACTAGATTTCTTGGAAGTATGTCATCAATTTATGCTTGCTTTCCAAGAATAAGAAAAAGGGTAACATGTCTCTCTCCAAATTAAAAATGGCTCAAAACTAATGGGAGTCCATACATCATCTTCACCAGTTTTATACTCCTCCAAATAAGCATTTTCACAAATTTCCTAAAAGTCTGACTTTATTTTCCATTTTGCAGATCTGTGAATGCATGGCTGCATGCATGTGTGTACGAATGTGTGAAATACAGCTGGAAGTTGGGCAGTTTATCTTACCTGGTTTCACTTACAGCCAGTGTATGGGTGCATTTAATCTAATACAAATATTTTCTTAAAAGGTTGATGGGAAGTTGTTATGCTGGCTCTGTACTTTATCATACAAGAGAGTTTTACAGAAGACAAAAGAACAAAGGAAGAGCCTGGGATCTTCACATTCAAATTCATCATCTTCATCTCTTACTGAGAAAGACCAGCATCATTCAAAACATCATCACCACCATCATCACCATCACCATCGTCACAGCAGTAGCCATCACAAGTAAGTACTTTGAAATTGTGTTCTAAAATCCTCTCTTTCATTTTAGTGCCATATATTATTTATTTCTTACAAATGTTGCTTGTGCTGGTTTAGTTTCCATTGTAAATGGTAAACTTCTTTAGTGTCTAAGGTTATGTCCCCAGTTTATTCAGTGTATAAAATTACACATATGGAATGTGTTTAGGTGTTTACCATAGTAAAAGATAGGACATTTGGAGAATCTAAAATTATGATCATATCATGAAGTCAAAATACAGGTACATCAGAGTTAATACTTCAATGATTTAAGTTAACAAAGGCCACAATATTTTTTTTGTTTAAATGATTGTTAGGATTTTTTACTTAATCTTGGAGGTTCCCAAGTATGAGAAACATTATCTTTAACTAGTAGTAGTTTACTGTTTGTTAAAACACATAGGCAAGAACCCTATTCAAATATACACAACTCCTTGATTCTTTAAGTGGCTTGGTGGGGGGTGGAGTTAACCCTTTATGTGTGCAGTATAAAATGTATTTTAAATGTGATTTTAATCTTCATGGAAAAATCAAGAACATTAAAACATGAATTCCTATAAGCACACAAATTAAAATGGAAAAAATAGGGACATAATACATACACCCATTTTCAGAATGACTTATTATTTTTTCCTAAATTTCTCTATGAGTCTTTAAAGTTACAGGTAGTTAATAAAAAATAATTCCATTTACAGAAAACTGATGCCTACCACGTTTTGGAACACATAATGGTATTTTTGGAAAATAATATAGTTCTACCTAATTAGTAAGGTTTAATTCTAAACTGTACATAGGCACCTAGTAGATTATGAGGTTTTGTTGTGGCACTGATGTTCATTTTTAACACATTGTGCTTTCTAGGTATGATAGTGGCAGACTGCAATGCATTGACTTCTAATCTGGCTATTTTGAAGAAATCTTGTGGTTTTTATATCACAGTACCCAGGGAGCAAAGAACACATAAATCTTCCTTGTTTTTGCTTCTTGCTTTAAGAAAAAATATAACAAAATAACTGTATACCATAATAACATATGTCAGACCTATTCTTAAGACTGCCAAAATGTCTCTTTGCCCTGTCCTTTACAGATAAATTTACCTTAACATGATGTGGAAAGACACAATCAGAGTATATTTATAAACATCAAATTATGTGACTAACGTAATTTTTTTGAAAGAATGTAATGTTTCCCTTTTTCGGAAGTAAAGGGAAGAGTTTATCAGTGACTTTCAATTTTTTTTCCCCTTTTGATTACTTAAGAAATACAAATATTAGTTTGTATTTGATGAACAGGCAACCAGTTTGTAGGTTGTAGAATCTGTCTTAAGTTCAGTATATTAGAACTAATATGAGGAGTATGCATATTTCGGTAGATGATGATTGGCAGGGATGGTGGTGGCAGAGAGTGGTACTAGGGTTAATCTGGATCCAGGAATGGACAACCCTCAGAAGTCTAAGTAAGGAATTTCAAGAGTTTCTGATAAATGATTATTAATATGATCGTTCTCACTTTTAGGTCTGGTTAGTGCTTTTAATTCATGTGTGATTATATGGCTTGCTAATGCTTATAATGAAATTTGTTAAAGAAACAAAATGGTAACTGAATTCCTCAATAGGGTTGCCATTCATTGTCACAAGTAAAGAATAACTCAGGTTGATAGGATTACAACTACTGTTTCCCCAACCTGGTATTTATGTATAGCTGATTCTTAAGGACATGATTTATTTTCTACTTTTGCTTAAAAAGCTTCTACAGCTAAAACAATAGTAAATTTTGCACAGACACAGACAAATATATCTACATATATCTATTTTGAATGAGGGTACTTCAAAAAGTTTGTGGGAAAATAGAATTAAAAGATAATATAAATTTTTCCATGAACTTTTAAAAATATACTCATAAATACTGGGATGGTACTAAGTGCTTTTGCATATATACCTCATTTAATACTCATATCCCGGGCCAAGCCCGTGGCGCACTTGGGAGAGTCCCGCCACAGGTTCGGATCCTACATAGGGATGACCGGTGCGCTCACAGCACTCACTGGCTGAGCGCAGTGCGGCCGGTCTCAAAAAGGACAAAAAAAAAAAAAATACTCATATCCCTATAAGATATGTATTATACCCATTTTACAAATGAGGGAACTGACACTCAGGGATTTTAAGTAACTTGCCCAAGATCACACAGCCCGGGTCTAACATCTCTTAAATTGTACAAATATGTGGTATCTGGTTCATAGGAGATGCTCTACACATGTTGAGTGAATAAGCCAAGGGTTAGTGAAGGATTGACTGATGTGCAAATATAGGAGAAAAAAATGTAGGATTCATAGTGAATTATAAAAAGGTTATTAGTATTAAGGCGAAATGGAAAAGGAATCATCTTGTAGTATTAATTATACATAAGAGTAAAATCATTTGTTTACTGTGGAATTTCCCAGTATTTTCAGCATGACTTCTCCAGACTACTGACTAAAGAGAGATCTGACTTTAGAGAGTATTCTTAGGAAAGCCAGGAAGAAATCAAAAAAATTAAGATATTTCCTTGTTCAACTTGACACACTATTGTGAGCAACTTTAGCTACTCGAAAAGAAGTCTCTATTTAGGATTATTAGGAAAGCCTGAACTTTAAAGACACAGATTTTCTGCTGAAATGGTAAGGGTAGCCAAAGTATAATGACTTTATAATTATAGAACCCTGTTGTAGTTTTCATGCTTTTATACCCCAGCCCTCAGTATGATATTAAATTGAATTAAGGAGATCCTGATAAAAAAGAAAATTTAATTTCTATTATCATACCTTTCTTAAAGAACTTAAGGCTAGTAGGGACTTGATTAGAATCTATATCATTGGAACGTGATTTATTCAGTATATATTAGCTTAGTCTGAGCACTTCATTAAATTTGCGTTTTTCTGAACAAAACATTATAAACAATTTGATTCTTTTGAGAAAGAATACTGGTAAATGTATATGTATTAAATAAATATTGTTATTGGATGTCATTTATATATTTTTCAGAATCAGCAATCTAAGTCCAGAACAAGAGCAGGGACTATGGAAACAGAGGTAAATACATTAACATGTTTTCTGAAATATTTTGAAATGTATTTTTATAAATGCGATATCCCTTCAATTTTGTTACTTAGGCTTTAAAAAGTCAATCATGTTTAGTAATATTTTGAGGGAAGAAGAATAACTTATCAATTAGTATGTCTGCCCTTTTTCCTCTAATTATTATTAATGTTTGATTTCAGCCATAAATCCTCTTCAGCAATTCAGAATGAGACTCCAAAGAAAAAGCCCAAATTGGAATCTAAGCCATCTAATGGAGATAGGTAAAAATGAATTCCTTTAGTGTTGTAAAAATTCAACTTAGTTGAATAGTTATGGTTGGTTGCCAGGTATTATTAGATAAAATAGAAACATGTATCTTCTACATTGATGACTTCAAGTCACATAGAAGAGTAAACATAATCAATTTTTAAAAATTTAACTTTATTTTGGCAATAAGAAAGTGGCACTGAAGTATGTTGTTCTATTTGGGGAATAAATTTGGGTTTTGAAAAAAAAAATCTGAGTAGAGAACATTTTCTTTATCTTAATCTTCAAAGAAACACAAATCTAATTGTGATATTTTAAATTGACCTGCTTAGAAAATGTTTTTAGATTTAAAATATTATGTGTGACTTTGTTTTAGTTCATTAGCCAAAAGTTTGCTGATGTTACTGTACAAATTGGCTGCCTATTGCTTTACACTAGAAGTATTGACCCCCTAAAAGCTAATACTGAATTATATTTCTGCAGGTGTATGTAATGTGTGCCATTAGTAAGGTAATTTGCCAGTTGCATCCATTTCTGTCAGGTACATATTTTTTTGCATTAGCCTTAAGGATGTTTGTGGAATTGTCTAATTTATGCAATTTGAACACCTGCTAATTTTCCTTCTACTTCATTTAACTGTGCTTTGCTTTTTTCTTTTTTAGTAGCTCTATAAATCAGTCAGCAGATAGTGGGGGAACAGACAATTTTGTCCTTATAAGTCAACTGAAAGAAGAAGTGATGTCACTTAAGCGTCTCTTACAGCAAAGAGACCAGACCATTTTAGAAAAAGATAAAAAGGTAAGAACATGGTTCAGTGACCCTGGTAAGATTTACATCTTGACTCTTGCTTGATAATTACAAATTACCTAGTATCTTAATAATTTAAAAATGAGATATAAATAGAATGTTGTGTAGATTCTTGTGATTTGAGAAAGTACTTGAATATAGCCTTTGATCATGAATTTGTATCAATCCCGATCAAATAACTGATGAAAAGTAATGGTTTGGGAATTTCCTGTGTAGTAGTTAGTGATTAGCAACAGATGTCTAAGATCACTTTATAGGAAGTAAGTGTACTTATTGTAACTTTGTTTATTAGTTAAGAGGAATATCAAATATGTTATCCATTTATTGAAAAGAGGAATGTTAACAAGTATAGCCAGATTTAAGGTTTTCTTATGCTATGAAATCAGTATAGCCTAAAAGTGGTCAGGCATGGAGCAAGAAACAGGAGTTTTGAAGTATTTAGCCATAGCGGGGTTAAAGTCCCATTTGTAATACATTCTGTGTGACATTGTGCAGAGTGCTTTCACTTCGGCAGGCCTCAATTTTCTCATTTTGAAAATGGGAGCGTTAATACTATCTCATAGGATGATTATGATGATTAAATTAAAATGGAAAGTATTTACTACAGCTCCTGGCATGTATGTTTAAGTGCTCATAAGTGCTGTTACTGATGTTTATCTTTGAGGGTAGAACCTACTTTTGTACTTGCTTTATTGTTCCCGACAGTGTAGTTTGACCTATATCAAAACAGTATGCAAGAGAAAAACATTGAAAACAATTCTTTTAAAATAATGAACAAGACATGATTATAAATATGTATATCCATTATGGATCTCTGAGTATCCATTGTAGTGTTTGAGTCTGAGCTGGCTTTACTTCTGGCATTCTACTTTGGTACATTTTCCCACACCTTGATGGTTAGTGGACTTAAATTATTTTAATACATTTTTGTTCCTTTGAGCAAATTCAGGATATGAAAATTAGGATTGACATAAAAGACAAAAAATAGGATAGTTGTGGGTATCTTTTTCTTATGGTTGTTTTTGATTAACAGCATTTTTAAAATTTATAAGCTTTTTTTTTTTTTTTCCCTTTTTGTCGTTTTTTTCGTGACTGGTAACGGGATCGCAACCCTCGGTGTCACGCCCGTACCGCGACCGGCAACGGGATCGCAACCCTCGGTGTCGCGCCCGCACCGCGCTCAACCAGTGAGCAGACCGGTCTCTATATGGTATCCAAACCCTCGGCAGGAGCGCTGCTGCGCTCCCGGGTGCCGCACTCTACCAAGTGCGCCACTGGGCCAGCCCAAAATTTATAAGCTTTTATGGAAATTTTTTCCATGCACAGAATTTCAGAGACAGTTCTATCCCACAAAGCCAGGTGTATCTGCATTAACTTTGAGAAACAGTGAATAAAATGCTAAGCTTACTGCAACATATCAGTGATTCCAAAACCAAGTAGTAATAAGCTGTGGAATATTGACTATTTTTTTTAGATTTTTCTTTTTCTTTCTAACGTGACTGTTCTGTGTTGGTGCAGTTAGTTGTTTTTTGCTTTTGTTAGTGTCCCTTTTTAAAAAAAAAACAAAAAAAAAAACTAATGGGCATTGAAATTAGCAGTGTTGTAAGGAAAATAATAATTATAAGCCTAAAATAGCAGCACATTTTCACCTTTTCCTTGTAAGTCTAAGACAACCAAGTTATTTTTCTGAATTTATTTCACAAACAGTTATTCAGTGACTTCGAGAACCAGACATTGTACTAGATCATAAGAATACAAAGATGTATAAATGAGACTTATCTTTGAGAGGTTCATAGTCTGGAGGCAACACACAGTGTAGAGGTTCATAGTCTGGAGGCAACACACAGAGGCAACAGAATAATTATGTTAGCTAATCTGGTTTGAATTGGCATTTCAGAACAGGAATTCATTTGTAATATAGAAGATGGAGAGAGAGAATTTAGTTACTCTTTGCATTTGACCAAAGTAAGAGCTTTTATTCAGAAAGATAAGAATGTAAGACACTATGCCTTCCTTTCTCTTTTTCTGTATGTCTTTCAATTTACTAGCTACCGAGTAATTACAAAAAGAATGTGCATACCTATAAAGCTGACATAAGGAAAAAGATTTAACAATAACCTGAAGCTGCTTCTGCATGGTTCTGATCAATGAAAATCACATAACAACTTATTTTTTAGTTTGAAGTCATGAGATATTGTACTTTTGTGCGTGTCGTTTATATTTATGAAAAAATTGTCACGTAGCCTTCTTTGCTTCCTAAAACCACTGATTTTTTTCCTTATATTTGTCTTATTTAGCCCAGGTTTTATAGTAACCACCTTTCCCATCTCATCCTATGTTAGTTATATTTCTGTGCTTTGTCCTCCTTTTTTACCTCAAGTGTTAGGTGGTGGCGTGTACATAATCCTGGACATAAACTTAAAAATAAAAACAATACAGCTCTTGATTGATAAGACATTCCTCTTAATATAAGGGTACTTGAGAAAGTTCGTGAAAAAATAGAATTAAAAGGTAATATGAATCTTCGCATGAACTTTTTGAAGTGCCCTAATATTTGCCCAGTGTGAAACTTTTTTCTTTTTATTATTGAAATATTTTAACCTGAAATCAGTTTTAATATTTACTTTTATATTAATGTGAAGTACATTTGCATTGAAGCATTTCCCAAGGTATTAGCCATTAAACTTTCCTGTTGGCATACCAGTTGCCAAATTCTGTGTCCAGTAAAGTCACCTTTAAAAAACCCAATAAGGCAACATCTCAGAAGTTTTACTGATGGTCACATATCATCTTAACATTAAATTATACTACAGTAAAGCAAATAGAATTCATCATTTTACATAACAAATTCTAGGTAAGTTGTAAAACTCAGGAAACTGCTATTAACATCTTCCACTTTTATCATGAAGTGTGGGTTTATTGTGAAGAATATTTAAAATGATCTGTGTTTGTGTATGTGCACATATATAAAATATACTATATGTATAATTCTTTTTTTAATATTTCAGTTAACTGAACTAAAGGCTGACTTTCAGTACCAAGAGTCAAATTTGAGAACAAAAATGAACAGTATGGAAAAAGCTCACAAAGAAACAGTGGAACAACTTCAGGTGAATGACATTATTTATACAAAATGTTAGGCAAGGAGGGCTAAACTTGGCTAAAAGCATCTTTTGACTTAAATTGGTATGCCTGTTCTGTGCATATTAGGTGCATTTTAAGTTGTGACTGTGACTTTGTAATAGTTTTTAACCCTGATCCCATTAAAAGTTATTTGAAAAAGTTTTTATTTGAAATTACTCGAAAAGTGACTTGGTGTATTAATCCTAAATACTTTTGCCTAAACTTCAAATGGAGTTTTCAGAGGAGGAGATCATTGGAGTATGTTCAGTTGATCAAAAGCAAAAATTTAAAAACAGATTCGTGAAACTAAGGTGAAAGTAAGGTCTTTAATGGCAATCATTCTTCCTATTTCCCTCTAGATAATAAGAAGGAAGGTGGGTGTATAAAACCAATTCTCAGGGACTGGCCATTTAGCCCACTTGGTTAGAGCATGATGCTGATTTAAGTTCAAAGATCCCCCCATTGGCAGTCATCGAAAAATAAATAAAACCAATTATCAGGGACCTCGAGTGGAGATGATTTATGCTGCCTTCAATGATGGAGTCAAGAGAGCGTACTTAACCTATGTACTGTGATTTGGAAAGTGCCAGATAGAGTTCTGCTATATGCCAGTAGCTAGTGATCCATTGCAAAGGGTATTAAGCAGGGTTTAAATATACAGAACAATAGATGGCAAAGTCAAGAGTCACATAGTAACAAAGAAGATGGTACCTGATGTCTGGCATGCAGAGATGTTGAACGTCCAACAAGGATACAGATTATTCCCTTATTAAAGCTTGTTCTTAGCACCTAGGTTTCATAAAATTTGGAAATCAGACCACACTAAATTAATTATGCATTCTCTAATTTATACATTCTGACATTTGTAGAATTAATCTTTGAGTGAGGGTTTTTAAGGTTAAGAAGTTTTAATTCTTAAAATCTTAGATTATGCCAGCATTCAGACTTCAGACTTGATGGGAGAATACAGCTTCTGAAGGATGGAATTAATACTGCCCCCCCCCCTTTTTTTTTTAACATTGTAACATCAAGGGATATTTGCTATTCCTATTGACTTCAGACTTGATGGGAGAATACAGCTTCTGAAGGATGGAATTAATACTGCCCCCCCCCCCCTTTTTTTTAACATTGTAACATCAAGGGATATTTGCTATTCCTATCTTTTGGTTTTGTATTATTCACACTTTTTTGCAAGTAGCTTAAATTGAGTAGGATTTAGGAACTTACTGAAATTCAGGGTACAGATTGCCTGGTTTTAACTTTGATCTTACTGTTACAAAGAATTTTGAAGAGAACCTCACGTAGAACTTGGGACATTGTAGGCATTCAAATAATTTGTTGAGTGAGAGGTGATTTATGGAAATACCTATATGCTCTCTGTCCTGAGAGATTGCTCGTATCATGTCAGGCTTGTACATTAATTACTGTTTTTCATCCACCAGCAAGTATTGTTTTTAGTTTGATATTCTTATTTTTCTCATTCAGTTATTAATGCTGAATGATTACCTGTAACAAAATCTTCCGCCTGATGATTTCTGATGTAATGTGATATAATCAAAACTCTGGAATAGATCGAGAATGAATCAACAGACTAACTATGAGTGGTACTTAAATATGATTTAACTTAGTACTTCCCACTGTTCAAAACAGTAGTTTCTTTTCTTTTCTTTTCTTTTTTTTCCTTTTTGTCTTTTTTTCGTGACCGGCAGCGGGATCACAACCCTCGGTGTCGCGCCCACACTGCGCTCAACCAGTGAGTGGACCGGTCTCTATATGGGATCTGAACCCTCGGCGGGAGCGCCGCCGCGCTCCCAAGCGCCGCACTCTACCGAGTGCGCCACCGGGCCGGCCCAAAACAGTAGTTTATTTTCTGTTTTTGTTTTTTTTTTTTAAATCTTACCTGCAAGCGTGGAGGACCTGACTTCAGTTTAGCCTGATTAGTATCTTAAGCCCACCTCTTGGGTGGTAGCTGAAGTTTCATATAATACAAAAGTAACTGATATTTATAGAGAAGTAGGACATTTTCAACACGATTTTATATATGCTGTCTTATTTGCACCTTAAAATAACTGAGTTATGTGGTATGCCCATTTTATAGATGAAACTGTGGTCAAACAATTAGTGAATAGTGACACGGAAACCTACATCTTCTGACTTAGGTTTAGTTGTACTTCCCCTGTTCTGCACTGGCTCCCACCACCTCAGGTTACTCAAGCTTTCCATTTCATCCTTGTTATCAGAGCACTTTCCTGTATCTTTTGTGTTATCGCTGGAGACATTCTGTCATAGTTAAGTGCCATCTTTTTACCCCACTCCCTTTAGCAGCCAGTGTACTAGTAGGATTCTCTACTGAGGTGAGTAAACATAGTTAACTATTTTTCTTATCTTTGTGATAAGGAGTTGAACCCTTTAACACAAAATTTATCTGGCTCTAACAGCTCTTAAAACTTAACTATCAAACTGAGGAATAAGCACTGTACATTGTAAAAAAAAATGGTCTAAAACACTCCCCCAAGACCCTCCAAATCATCTAAAATACTAAGAATACCAAATAAAAAATTCTACCGTTTGTTTAGTTAGGCAAGAGGCTAAAAGGGAAAAGAGTAACTAACATTTGATTGCCTGCTATGTACCAGTCACTGTGTTAGGCTAAGTGTTTTATATATTTGATTATATATTGATCTTTCAACTCATTTTGAGTGGGGTGGTGGAGTTTCTGTTTTACAAATGAAAAAATATACTTCAGGTTACATAGCAGGTAAGTGGCAAACCCAGGATATAAAGCAGGATCTGTGTAATTCTTAATAAAGATATTCTTTTCTTTAGGGCAACATTTCTAACCTGCTTAAGAGTTTTTAAATGATTTCATTGATTTTTGCAGGGTGCATAATAAGTAATTTTAGGATAAAAAATTTAAGTGTGAATATATTTAAATATGGCATTATAAAATTTAATTTTAATGTGCTTAAATTAGAATAAGACACTATTCTAATATACTTAAATTAGAATAAGATGTGTCCATTTAACAACTGATATGCTGTTTATTTTCTTACATAATTCATCAATAAATAAATACATTAGTGATATGGTTAGGGAACTAAATATATAAATGCAGATTGAAAATTAGCTACTAAAGCATTAAATGGAAAAACTGCTTTTAAGACCTTATGTTTGAGTTCTTGGGTTTTGTACATAGACTATGAAAATTATAAATTTATTGGTTTTATTTAGAAATTTACTTTTTAATCATTTGGTATGTCCATATAAACATTTTTTTATATAAATTTCAGATCTGGTGGAGGTCTGTGAGGCAAATTTATAGACATAGATTTATTATGCCCTTATTTGTATTTTAAAATTTCTTTTTTAAAAATTTCCTATTTTTAGCCAGGGGTTTTTCATAATTAAATAATATATAGGTAAGAATTAAAGAAAAAATTTAAACTACCACATTGACTAGAACTGGTTAGCTGAGCAATAAATCAATTGATTGAGTGTGCTACTTGATTCTCCCTAACTGGCAGGCATATAAACTCATTTTATTTGTCCTCCCATCTTCTCAAACTGTTTAGATTTAAAGGAAAAATTCTCTTTAATTCTTGATGGTTTTCTTAACCCTTGACTTGGTGTTGTCAGCACCACGCTCAGCCAGTGAGCGAACCGGCCATCCCTGTGTGGGATCCGAACCCGGGGCCTTGGTGTTATCAGCACCGCACTCTCCCGAGTGAGCCACCGGGCCGGCCCGTCTTGATGGTTTTCTAAATTTGAAATTGGTATTGTATTTCGAATTAAAATTCTTCACTACCATCTTATTTAGTAACACTTGAATAGGGAAACCCTGTAATCATGCAACCAAACATAAAAAATGATTTCATTTGCACATATAAGACAGTACTGAGAATACTGGCATTTTGGAGGTCATAGGATAATTAGGAAAAATTTGATTGGAGAAGGGTGGGGAAATGGAAATACAAAGTCTAGAAAAGATTTGTGTTCACGAAACCACTTTAAGGTGGCAAACAGAGAAGGCAGGGTGTTATCTGACCATACAAAAGCTAAAATTAGAGTAGAAATTGAAGCACGAGGCTAAAAAAGTCTGTCTAGGTAATAAAAAAATCTTGAAACCTGTGAAGGAAAAGTTTTCAAATATAAGCCAGAGGATATCTTCTAAAGTTTTGTTAACATTAGGACAGTGTTCAGGCTACAAATTGTTATCATTCTCCCAGTTTTGGCTCAGAAACTTCAAAAGTGCTTAATTTGTATAAATGGGGGATCCATATTATATATATTATATTATTACTATAAGTTTCCACAGTTGAGAGACTGCATAGGGTGGCAAAGGCAGTCAAAATACGGAAGTATTTACTGCAGATCTCTACTTCTCCATTCCTCCTCACTAAATGGTAATGATAGTCATAGCACCTTGGCTCGAGGATAATTGTCTTTGTCACTGATGGATGAGACATTTGCTAATGAGTGCAGATTCAGTTCAGAACTTTGTCAAAGTGAAGTTTTCAATCTTTGTTTAAAAAAAAAATTTAGGTTTTCATGAAATTGAAAACAGTGATGATATGGAACTGCTCAAATCACACCAAAGCCAGTGCCCAATAATTAAATGGCAATTAAAGGAACAAAAGTAAGATCAGAAAGGGTGGTTCTGATGGGTGCTTAAGAAAGTGAATAGTTAAAAGAGTGCCTTTGGCAATTCTTAATGCTTTTGCAAAAACAACTTTTTATGCTTGTTCTACAAAAAGCTAAACATCAAATGAAAGACCTCAGACAGCTTGCCAGGAAATATTCCTCCCAAATCAACACTTGATTCATTCTTTGATCTTATTAATTATAAAATACATCTTATTTTCATAGTTTTCATGTTTTTAGGATAAAGGGGCAAACATTTTTTCCATATTTAAAATTTGGACCTTCTTTTAAGTGGATTCATTTTGTTGCCTTTTTTGTAACCAATTGTATCTTTGAACAGTTATATTTATATTTATAAAGAGGGCTGATAAACCAATTTAGAAATTTCCTTCTACCTGTCCAGCCTTAAAGAGATGAACCTAAATATGCCAACTCTTTCATTTAATCTATTAGCGTTTCAATGAAATCTTTTGTTATATAAATGAAAAGAACAGCACTAAATGAGTAGTATTCTTCAGCCTGACTCTTAATAGTATTTTAAACATTTTTAATCTCGATTGTTTTTGTTTCCTACAGGCCAAAAACAGAGAACTGCTCAAACAGGTTGCAGCATTGTCAAAGGGTAAAAAGTTCGACAGAAGTGGAAGCATCTTAACATCTCCTTGAGAAAGTAGTTACTTGTTGAGTGTTTCTGCTTACAATGTAAATTTGGGGGAAAAAAAATTCTGTGAAGCCCTTTCTTAAATTCTGTGTAGTGGAAAAAAATATTTTTGAACGCCTAACAAATTGGTGTGTCTCCCGTTCACTTTTGTAATGAAACACAGCATTTTTTAAGTTGTGGAACATTGAAATAAACTTCAACTGGTTTGAAGTAATTTTTTAATTATTTGTATCCAGGAACTTTTTTGCCAGCAATAGTATTAAACAGTTGTAAAGGAGTGCATGAGTAGTGCTCTTTATAAAATGCAACATGCAATAATAGAATAGGTGTGGTCTCAAGAAGTCAAAGCAGCAGGGCTTTTTGTTTTGGTTTATGTTTTACACTATACTAATTTCAGATAAACAGTTTTCAACTTAGAAATACAAAACTTTTAAACAAGGAAAATGGTAAACACTGGTTTTGGGGGGGAATTGTGTTTTTACTTTGCATCAACAAGAATTTAGTAGAGAATTAAATGGTGCTTTTGTTAAATGAACTTCAGAGTATATGTAAATATGTTTTTAAAAGTTATGTCATTAGCATTAGTAACCTAGCATTTTCATTGTTGCTATAGGAATTAATGTTTATTGTACAGTATTCAAGGTAAAATGTGTTTTTGTTTTGTAAAAACTACTGTAGATTTTTACTTACAAGTGCCTTTTTGCCACCTAATGTTTTTATTTATAGGAATGCTGATCTCTTGTACATAGTTTGTTTTAAAATCATGTTTAATAAGTGTTTGTATATAATGCATATGTACAGAAGCTTATTTCAAAAGGAAATCAAAGTTGCATTTGAGGTAACATTAAGAACTAACTGATAATGCATATAGATTTTAGAACACTTTGTGGTTAGTTTTATGTGTGGAAAGGGAAGCTGTTGGTCATTGAATTCATTTAATTCTGGCAAAATACTTCCCCAAAGATATAATTTTAAATCATTTCTGATAGAGTAATTTTATTTTTTATGTCATATGGTTTCATTTTCATATTTTGTGAGTTACATGTTTTACTCTTTTTAAATAAGATTTATGATATTTCTACAATGGTCCATATATCTGCTTATCCTATAATGTGTGTTTATCTAAGTTAATATTTATCAGCACCACACTCTACCGAGTGAGCCACGGGCCGGCCTTATCTAAGTTAATATTTATGTACACATACTTAATTTGTAAATTTAAAGCAACTCTGGAAGAAATTAAATAACTTTTTAATCCAATCAGTGATTTTCTTTGAATAAATTGGAATGTACTATAAGATTCAGGTACTGTTTATAAGTAAATTGTCTCAAAGTCTTTAAAATTGTCTATGAAAAGTAAAGGTAGGGTGGGTGAAGGTAAGTTATGTGAAGTTATCGATTAATTGTATTCTGATCCAGTGGTTTTCAGCCTGTAATGGAATTGATCTCCTACTTATTATCTGGTCAGACAGACTTTTAGTTCAATTTTAAAGCATCAGGCATTGCTAAATACACTGTATAGAGAGTAAAGAGTTCCTTCTCTTAGGAATTTTTGGGCAAAGATAAATTTGTTTCAAGTAAACAGTTAATAAATTTACCAGTTTTGAAAGTTTTTGTTTTTAGATAAATATTGATTATGAATGTCATATCAAAGATCAGCTTTCTTAAAAATACATGTTGATTGTAACAATTCTTTTTAACATGACATTTTTCAGTAGACTATTCCTATACTTGTTCACTATGAAGTGATACCAAATAATTCTTTGTCCAATTTGGAAACATAATCTAGTGTAATTTTCGAGTGATAGTAAAAGATTGAATCAGTCAGACTTGGAAAAATTAAACTAGTTTATTTTTATGAGATCTTCATATAATAATCTTCTTACATTTAGTACTCTCAACCGTGATAGATAATGCCTTAACATGGATTTTAATGTTTTCTATTCTGGTTTCATAGCCATTAGTCTGCAGTGATTGTTGTGCATTTTAAAGTAAACCATGTAATAGTTTGTATACCTTGTGGGAGGTGCTGCAAAAAAAAGTTGCCCCCACACCATTTTAGCTAACATTAAAATTGAAAATTGGTCTAAATAAGCTTTGTAAATTCTAAGGCTAAAACCTTTTAGGGGCTTCACACTGTTTAGTCCTAATTAAATACCCTGTCTTTATTCCGTGACCTGATTTTATAACTTACACTTTTTTTCAATTGCATAAACTAGTAATTGAGTCCCAGTCCTGAATCTGTAGTATATTGATATAATGAGCTGATACTCTTTATATGTGGACCTGTAAAGAGATACTATGCTGTGCTGTATTGTGCTTTTTAGCCTGCTTTCCACTATTAATTAGCATTTACCAGTGAGGGTTGTTTGGGCTCAAGTTATTTATGTATTAATAGCCTGTGAATATTGCAGTCCTTTTTAGGTTGTATTGGTCTAAATATGCATTCTCCAGTGAACTGTTAAGCTGTTCACATGTATAGACTGTTGAAATACTGTACTTGTACACATCTGACTGTTGACATTTTGTACTTTTTTCTAAATCCAATATTTCACAATAAAATTTGTCAAAATCTTATTAGTTTCCTATTGTTGCTGTAACAAATTACCACTAACTTAGTGACTTAAAACAACAAAAATTAATTCTCTTACAGTTCGGAGGCCAGAAGTCCAAAATCAGTTTCACTGGTCTAAAGTCAGGGTGTTGGAAGGGCTTGGTTCTTCTAGAGGCTCTAGGAGAGAATCTGTTTCCTTGCCTTTCCCAGCATCTAGAGCTGAATTTCTTGCTTTATGGGAGCTCACTAACGCTTCATCTTCAAAGCCAAAAGTGTAGCATCTTCAAATCTCTATGCTTTTTCCATAATATGGCCTTCTCTCTTTTGTCATTATTATCTCCCTTTGTTCCCTCTTATAAGGACCTTGTGAAGACATCGTTGGGTCCACCTGGATGAACAGGATAATCTCCCCAACTCAGCTTCTTAACTTAGATCTGCAAAGTTCATACTGCCATAAAAGGTAACCTTCACAGGTTCCAAGGATTAGGGCATGGACATATTGGGGTATGATTACTGAGCCTACCATAAGCTTCATCTACATTTCCCCCATTTTCCCAGTATGAAGTTCTAAAACAACAGGAGAGAAGTTGCTCAGGCCAGACATTAGAAACTATTTTCCTATTTGTTCATTCAGCCCACTTTAGTGCAACAGTTATTTTCCTAGGGGGCAAAAAAAAAAAAAAGGGATATAATTTTTAATTGAGCTGTTACTTCAAAGCAACAATAAAGGAAATCAAACTGTAGTTGAGTTCTTAAAAACTTTGGAACATGACTAGTACTATGCTAGATTATTTGATAGGATAAAAGTTGAAGAAATAATTCTTTATAGGCTAGTTGGGAAGAGAATATAATGAAAGAAAAAATCTGAAACTTAACTTTGGCACTGTAAAGTGCAATAAAAAGCTAAAAGCTTTTACTAAGGGCATTCCAAGAATTGTGGAAAAGGGATAGTCTAATTTGTTGGTTTCTCAAACTTTAGTATGCATCAGTTACCTGGAAGTCTTGTTAAGCATGTTGCTGGGCCTCAACCCCAGTTTTTGATTCAGTAGCTCTGGGACGGGGCCCAAGATTTGCATTTCTGACTTCTCGGGTAATGCTGATGTTTCTGGCCCAGGGCCCACACTTCAGAACCAGTTCTATAAGAAAAGGCATGAGGAGAAAAAAGTAATAGTTTAAGGAATAATGAATGGAAGGCATTTGGGGAAGAATTAAGGAGTGAAAGGTTATTGGAGTTTTGGCAGAGACACTACTAGATTTTTGAAAATGAAGTGATGCAAGGCCGGATAATTTTATACTTAAAGAAGAGTATAGCAATCATTTTTTCCAACTCCTTTACTTTATAGCCAAGGAAGCAGCATCAGTGAATGGTAAATGACTTATATATTGTCTTTTACTAATGGCCTGCCATTTTCCAAAAGGAATTTGAGGTAGCTTGATCTAAGTGACTGCATCTAGCTGGTTTGCCACACAAGTGATAATCAGTTTTAAGAAGGTATTTGTACAGTCATATCAGACATAGCCAAGAAGTCGATTGGATATGACAAGCTTATGGGCAGAGAAAAATCATTTCTAAACAATACCCTGACAAGGTGCAGAATTTTTTTTAAATTGACAAGCTGATAGATAAAAGACCAATTTTTTCTCTCATATTTAATGCTGCTATGACTGCAGTTCAAATATGTAGCACTAGTTACCACTTCTTAAAAATATAATCTGAGAAGTTAGATGATTAGAAAGGATTAGAGACTAAATTTTGACTGAAAAGATTGACCCATTCTGAAACGGGGAAGAAAAGATCAACAACCCTATAGAAAACTGGGCTAGAAAAATGAATAGACAGTTCATAGGGAAAATACAAGTGGTTCTTAGCCATATGAAAAGATGCTCAACCTCACTAATAATAAGAAAAATGAAAATGTGGAGTTACTATTTCTCACCTATAGACTAGCAAAATCCCAAGTCTGACAACATACTTTGTTGACAAGGTTGTGGGGAAACAGACATTCTCATACACTGTTGATGGTCATTGCAAACAATTCAATTTTAGGGAATCTATTCCAAACATAAACTTACAAAAATTAAAAGACATGCACAAATCTATTACAAAATTATTCACAACAACAAATATCAGAAAACACTAGAAATCAGTATGGGCTTGGTTAAAAACTATGGTATATCCACACAATGGATACTATGTGGTGGTCAAAATGACTAATCTATGATACATTGTTAACTGAGAAAAGCAAACTTCAGAAGTGTGTTATAGCATGTTACTGTTTAAGAAGGGTAGGGCTACACACACACACACACACACACACACACACACACATCTGCCTATATTTTTAAAAATTGAAGGCTTAACCATAATTAAAAAAAAAATAGTTACTAATAAGGGGGGAGATGGGAGGAAATATGTTTGAGGGGACAAAGTTAGAAGCTAGACTTCTTTGAATACACCATGTTTTGATGATTTAACTCTGGTGTCATTTAAATATTTTTACAAAATAATAAAAGCAATCTCTAAAAAAAATGGTAAATGTACCTAAGTGTGTATCCAGTTGGTGCCATAACCAGATAGAGAACTAGTCTAAGTGGTATAAAATGCAATAATTTGTACATCCCTACTGGAATATGCCCTAAGGAATAAACAAATTGCAAAACTTCATTTTAAACTTTTGACAATAATATTATTGTTGGTGGCAGTGTTAGTATTGTTGTTCTAAGATTGTTGTGTGGGGTAAAATATTGTGAGATAAGTCAAGTGAATAATTATGTGATATTCTAATTCCATTAATTGCTTAGGACTGGGATTCTTGACTGGAGAGAAAGTTGAGTAAAATCTGTGTACACCTATTTTTAATTAGAACTATCAATGTAAACTCAAAATAGTTTATTTAAGAAAAAATAAAACATGTTCAGCAGGAAATGTATGAGATGAATCTGCAACATCTTGTCATACCAAATAGCAAGAAAGATATCAAGGACTATTTAGAATGCTCTCAAAATGAATGGCGAGCCAATTTGAAAATAGCACAATTTGAACATCAGTATAGAAAGTAACTGCAATGGATTGAAACATTGAATGTGCTTAAGTACATGAATTCAAAATGATACTAAGTAAAGAGATAAACCATAAAAAAAAAAAAAAAACCAAAGCACTAATTGATCACCACTGGAAGATGCTAGTGAACTAATTCATTATTTTGAAAACTAGTAAATAAACACAAAAGAACTTAATATTTCCTGCATTTCCCATACAAACTATACCATTGGGTAGATAAGTAGCAGATGAAGGGTAGTTTCTCTTTGAAAAACCATTTCATTAAATGAATGAAAAAGGAATGATGGAATTACAATCATTTTGTAGCTTCTAATGGAGAAAAGCATTGGACATCAACAGCTACTAAAATTACACAAACACATTCTCACATCTGGTACTTTCTGATGGAGGAAGACACTGCTACCTTTGCCCAAAAGAATAAAATCTAAATCTGATTAATCATTTACCAATTAACGGGAAATAGAGAAGACAGAGATCATGTTGAATGACACCAGAAGGATGCAATTGGCACAACTGTTTCTTCAATAAGTTGCAAGGGGAAAAAGCAATGGTGGGAGAACCTATAGTGCAAGAGGTACTTAGGAACCATCAACTAATCACAGTGTCTGGATCTGCTCTCTGGATCTTGAATCAAACTTAAAAATTTTAAAAAAATGCTTTAACTTTAAAGAAAATGGCAATTTGAACACTGACTCATTATGTAATAATAAGAAATTACTGTTAACTTTTCAGGTGTGATAATGGTATGGCAGCTATGTTTAAAGAGTACTTCTAAAGACACCTACTAAAATATTTAGAATGAAATGGCATGAGGTTTGGCATTTGCTTCAAAATAATATAAGAAGGGAGATAAGGAAAATATAAATGAAACGAAATTGTGAGTTGCTAATTTTTGGAACTGGGTGATATGTACAGTGTATGGCAGTTCATTATACTATATTGTTCAACTTTAGTGTAAGTTTAAGATTTTTCATAATAAAAAGTAACACCACCACCCAGTTATGCACACCTTTTAGTACATGCTCACTGAAAGTATGAACAGTACAAGAAAGTAGAAATAGAGAGGAAAAGATCACTCACAATTTAACTACCTCAGTAAATTCATGTTTCTGTTTTGTATATTTTCATCCAACGTAATCTGTGACTAATAGTTATGATGATGCCACAAGATAACCTGGATTCCTGTTTTCATCATTTCCTTCTCCCCCATTGCCCCATAACAAAAGTAATCCCTACATTAACCAAATCCCTAAACAAAAACCAAAAAACAAAATCCCCCAAAGCCTATTTGTTGTCATTTCATAGCCATACATGTGAGGCAGAAGAGCCTATTATTTAAAACCATTATTTTTCGAATCAAATCTGGCTTCCAATCCAGCTCTGCCATTTGCTACCTAGAGGTCTTGGGGGTATATCTCTTCATAGACTACGAGTTTGTTTCCTCATTAATTTATAAAGTTGTTAAAGAGCATTTAATAAGAAAAAGTATCAATATACAATGCACTTTACATAATCTCTGACACACAGGAGATTTACAATATGATTAGGTAATTTTTAACATTTATTTAATCAATTAAAAATCTGTAAAGGTGGCCCATGATCCTCGGAGACTACCCGCCCTGTGGTACCAGCGCATGACCCAGCAAGTAAACCTCTTCGCCACCGCCTGACTTCATCCCCAGCCCCGCTGAGTGCATGTCGATCAGAGAGGCACCAAGATCTGCAGGGACCATGCACCCTGCGGTGCCAGGTGCCAGCGCATGACACAGTAGGTAGGCCTCACTGTTGCTGCCCAACTCCATCCCCAGCCCCGCCGAGTACACGCTGATCAGAGAGGTGCCCAGCTGGAGAAGCCCAAGATCTGCAGAGACCACGAGCCCTGCGCTGCCAGCAGGTGACCCAGCAGGTAGGCCTCACCGCCGCCACCCAACTCCATCCCCAGCCCCGCCGAGTGCATGCTGATCAGAGAGGCACCCAGCCAGGGAGGCCCATGAACCTCGGAGACTACCCACCCTGCGGTGCCAGCGCGCAACCCAACAGGTAGGCCTTGCCGCCACCACCCAACTCTATCCCCAGCCCAGCTGAGTGCATGCTGACCAGAGAGGTGCCTCCTCTGGGAGGCTCAAGGTCTGAGGTGACCATGCACCCAAGGCACTAGTGGGCAACTTAGCAGACACTGAGGCAGCCATACGAAATTGGCAGCCCCAGCAGCATCCTAGCCAGACAATAGTGTCAAACCAGTGGACTGGGAAATCCCCTGCCACAATGACTAAATATAAAGGAAAGATACCAGAAATATGAAAAATCAAGAAAGTACATGACCAAAGGGTAATAACTCTCAAGCTCTAGATCCTATAGAATAAGAAGCCCTTAAAATGTCTGACAAGGAATTTCGAGTGATAATTCTAAGGAAACTAAAGCTAGAGAAAACTCAAGAAAACTCAGCTAGATAACACAATGAAATGATAAAAAGCATACAAGACCTGAAAGAAGAAATGTACAAGGAAATCAATGCCCTGAAAAAGAATGTAG